>NC_053026.1:415330980-415516763 GCF_003073215.2 Triticum urartu | reverse complement strand
TGGTAATGAGCATACGGTACACTTTCTGAGGAAACAACCTTAAGTCCACAGTATCAATTCTATTGGAAAAATTCCAACAATTACTATTGGAGGTTTTGAATTTCCTCTTCCTAGTGTCAATAAGAAATATGATATTCTTATTGTTGGGGATGTGCATATCCCCGCTGAGGTAACCTAGTGTTATTAGAGAATTCTCCGTTTTCATGCGATTCGGAATGAGTTTGTTAACAAGACCTGATCAACCTTGTTAGTGGATTCATTTTGATGAGCATGAGATGGATGAAGTTAGAAAGCACAACTCTCTATACCCTCTTTTTACTTTCTGTTATTTAGTTTAAATAAAGCAAAAATAGTATTTTCTGTCTGTTTTCTGAATTATCCTTGCAATAAAAAAATACCCCGAAAATAAAAGTTCTCCAGATGCCCTAAAAATTAAATATGATTTTTTCTGGAATATTTAAGAATTATTGGCACTGAGAACACACCAGGGGGCCTCATGATGTGCCCACGAGGGTGGAGGGCGCGCCCTACCCCCCTGGGCGCCCCCCTGCCTCATGGACCTCACATGGGCCCCCTCCACTTATTCTTGCACCCACACACTTCGTCTACCTCCAGAAAAAATCATCCACCAGCTCAAACCCGAGTTCTAGCTCCTCTTGCTGCCATTTTCGATCTCCTTGCTCAAAGCTCCATTCACAAAACTGCTTTGGGGGATTGTTCTTCGGTATGTGACTCCTCCAATGGTCCAATTAGTTTTTGTTCTAGTGCTTTATTTATTGCAAATTTTTACTACTTAGGTCACCCTGTTCTTGAGCTTGCATGTCAAATTTATGTGGTCAAAAGTAGTTTTAATGAATGATATGGCCTCTATGCACTTGTAGGAGTAGTTGCTATCAATCTTGTTGAGTTTGGTTCACTTTTATTTTTGAGTTACTAAAAAATTTAGAAATTTTCAGAATAAGATGAAGAGATTTTTTAGGGGCTCTTCGAGCCAAAGCTCGAAGGATAAGAAAAGTGAAGAAAATAAGAAGCCCAAATATAATCTCCCTCGCACTGCGGAGGTTCGGCCGTGCGAATGGCCTTGTGATGAGTTCTTGAGAGAAGTCAGGATTTATGAAGATTTTTATTATTTGTCTGAGAATGCAGGCCTCACCGATTTCCTCCACGACCAGCGTGAACAGTATCTCCTACTCACCAATATTTTTGTGCAAAATTTTCATTTCCATGCTAGGAGATCGCCACCTTCGGCGGAATTTTATTTATATGATGAGCATAAGGAGATGCCACTTTATGATTTTTGCTGGGTTTGTAGCAAAAATAATGATGTGGAGGGATTTATTGATATGATTGCTGTAGGGGAAACGAGGAAAGTTTCTGATGCAAGAATCACTAGCATACATTTTCCTGTTCTACGATACTTCGCAATATTTGCTAGTAGATGCTTAATTGGTCGCGGGAACTGTGGAAATCTTAGTGCCCCTGATATTGTTATTTTGCACCATGCTTTGTTTCGTGATACCACTTTTAGTTTAGGCGCTAATGTTGCTAAACGCTTAAATCTGAACCGTACAAAGGGTCCTGTCTTAGGAGGCATCTTCGCCTCGCGCCTTGCTGCACACTTTAACATACCTATTAGGCATTATGAGAAAGAGGAAAAGTTGTTGCCTCATATTTTTCTAGATTATAAGAGTATGGTAGCACATGATTTTATTGTTAAGAATAAGAAGAAGTTGTTTAACTATAGACTGATATTTGATAAAAATTATTTTGAGACTATTACTTTATCTGCTGCCTCTTTGTTCAACATATTTTCAGGCACGTACCTTTTTTTGCCGGAGGCCGTTCATGCATACCGGAGCCTGACATCAGCTCCAGAGCCTGAGCCGGAGCCACCACTTGACCCTCACCGTCAGTTTGTTTATTAGTGGGATCCGGAGGAGATCGCCAACCAGTGGCACCCTGAGGATCCTCCTCAGTACACTAGAGAGGACCATTTTGATCCATGGGCATAGACCAACTTAGGCCAAAACCCTAAGCTTAGGGGAGTACGTATTCCTCACCGACATTACATTCATGTTCACACACTCATGCCAGTTGTTGGTGCTCATACTTTTTCATTGTACTATCCATGCTAGTTTATTTTCTTTTCCAGCATTCTTCTTGTGTGTTTAAAAACCTTATTAAAAAGCAAAAAAAATTAGTTGTAGCTTTTAGCTAGTTTACTTTCCATGCTTGTAGTAGTAATAATTAAAAAGAAAACCTAAAAAATATTTCTCGTTCTTCTTTTGCTTGTTGGGAGCTTTTCCGTGTAAATAGTTTTATTTCTTTCCTTTGGGGTCGAGAGGAGAAGACCATAATGAAAATGTCGAGTGGCTCTCTTACGCATTATTGTTGATCTAACAAAGAGCCCATATTACCTTGTCTTCTCCCTTCTATTGAATGCTTGCATATTCCAGCTTAGCCCAATGCACGTGCACTGTTATTATTATCCATACTATTCGGTTGTGCAAGTGAAAGGCAATAATGATGATATATGATGGACTGATTGAGATGAGAGAAGCTGGTATGAACTCGACCTCTCTTGTTTTTGTAAATATGATTAGTTCATCGTTCCTGATTCAGCCTATTATGAATGAAACATGTTTGCAATGAAAATTAGATATTATAGTTGCTCATGCCATGCTTAAGTAGCTAGGATTTTATAATGGTTTACCTTGCGTGCCAACATGCTATTAAAATGGTTGTGATGTGGTATGATAGGGTGGTATCCTCTTTTGAACGATTCGAGTGGCTTGACTTGGCACATGTTCACGCATGTAGTTGAAACAAAATCAACATAGCCTCCATGATATTTATGTTCATGATGAATTATATCCTACTCATGCTTGCATTCAGTGTTGATTAATTTTAATGCATGTTCATGACTGTTGTCGCTCTCTAGCTGGTCGCTTCCTAGTCTCTTTTTAGCCTTCACTTGTACTAAGCGGGAATACTGCTTGTGCATCCAACTCCATAAACTCAAAAGTTATTCCATATGAGTCCACCATACCTTCCTATATGCGGTATCTACCTGCCATTCCAAGTAAATTTGTATGTGCCAAACTCTAAACATTCAAATGAAATTCTGTTTTGTATGCTCGAATAGCTCGTGTATCAACTAGGGCTGTCTGTATCTTCCATGCTAGGCGGGTTATTTTCAAGAGGAGTGGACTCCGCTCCTCACTCACAAGAAAATGGTTGGTCACCGGGATGCCCAGTCCCTTGCTCAAATCAAATCAAAATAATTGCAAACAAAACTCCCCTGGGATTGTTGTTAGTTGGAGGCACCTGTTGTTTCGGGCAAGCCATGGATTGATGCTTGTTGGTGGTGGGGGAGTATAAACTTTACCATTCTGCT
This sequence comes from Triticum urartu, assembly GCF_003073215.2. NCBI lineage: Eukaryota > Viridiplantae > Streptophyta > Magnoliopsida > Poales > Poaceae > Triticum > Triticum urartu. The sequence goes on along the minus strand of NC_053026.1, from coordinate 415,513,366 downwards.
TGGGAACCACCTATAATGTGTGTAGCATGGAAGATATCGAGATCTCTCGGTTGTTATGTTTACAATGAAAGTATATCGCTCAAAATATTATTCATCTCTATTTCAAAACTGAGCACTTGCACCTCTATAAATCCCTGCTTCCCTCTGCGAAGGGCCTATCTATTTACTTTTTTGCTGAGTCATCATCCTCTTATTAAAAAGCACCAGTTGGAGAGCACCGCTGTCATTTGCATGCATTACTATTAGTTTACATTGAGTATGACTGTGACTGGATCTCTTTTACCATGAATTACAATTTCCAGTCAGCCCTTGATCTTCAGGGGTGCTCTACATTTATGTTTTGCGGTCTCGGAAAGGGCTAGCGGGATACCATCTTGTTATATCATATTATGATTGTTTTAAGAAAGTGTTATCATGCGAGATTCACTATTATTGCTCGCTAGTTGATTATGTCATTGATATGAGTAAACATGAGACCTAAATGTTATTGTGAATATGGTTAGCTCATAATCTTTGTTGAAAACTTGAATGTTGGCTTTACATGTTTACACCAACAAGAGCAAACAGAGTTTGTAAAAGTTCTTCTTTATCACTTTCAGTTTATCAACTCAATTGCTTGAGGACAAGCAAAGGTTTAAGCTTGGGGGAGTTGATACGTCTCCATCGTATCTACTTTTCCAAATACGTTTGCCCTTGTTTTGGACTCTAACTTGCATGATTTGAATGGAACTAACCCGGACTGACGCTGTTTTCAGCCCAATTGCCATGGTGTTATTTTTGTGCAGAAATAAAAGTTCTCGGAATGACCTGAAAATCAATGGAGAATATTTTTGGAATATATAAAAAATACTGGCGAAAGAATCAAGGCCAGGGGGCACACCCTGTCCACGAGGGTGGGTGGCGCGCCTACCCCCCTGGGCGCGCCCCCTGCCTCCACCGACCTCAACTCCAACTCTATATATTCACGTTCGGGGAGAAAAAATCAGAGAGAAGGATTCATCGCGTTTTACGATACAAAGCCACCGCCAAGCCCTAATCTCTCTCGGGAGGGCTGATCTGGAGTCCGTTCGGGGCTCCAGAGAGGGGAATCCGTCGCCATCGTCATCATCAACCTTCCTCCATCACCAATTTCATGATGCTCACCGCCGTGCGTGAGTAATGCCATCATAGGCTTGCTGGACGGTGATGGGTTGGATGAGATTTATCATGTAATCGAGTTAGTTTTGTTAGGGTTTGATCCCTAGTATCCATTATGTTCTAAGATTGATGTTGCTATGACTTTGCTATGCTTAATGCTTGTCACTAGGGCCCGAGTGCCATGATTTCAGATCTGAACCTATTATGTTTTCATGAATATATGTGAGTTCTTGATCCTATCTTGCAATTCTATAGTCACCTATTATGTGTTATGATCCGTTAACCCCAAAGTGACAATAATCGGGATACTTACCAGTGATGACCGTAGTTTGAGGAGTTCATGTATTCACTATGTGTTAATTCTTTGGTCCGGTACTCTATTAAAAGGGGGCCTTAATATCCCTTAGTTTCCAATAGGACCCCGCTGCCATGGGAGGGTAGGACAAAATATGCCATGCAAGTTCTTTTCCATAAGCATGTATGACTATATTCGGAATACATGCCAACATTACATTGATGAACTGGAGCTAGTTCTGTGTCACCCTATGTTATAACTATTACATGAGGAATCACATCCGACATAATTATCCATCACTGATCCATTTCCTACGAGCTTTTCACATATTGATCTTCTCTTATTTACTTTTCCGTTGCTACTGTTACAATTACTATAAAACCAAAACTATTACTTTTGCTACCGTTGCCGCTACTATCATACTAGTTTGCTACTAAATACTTTGCTGTAGATATTAAGTCTTTCAGGTGGGGCTGAATTGACAACTCAGGCAATAATTTACCCCATCCTACCTTTGAAAAATTAGATAGAGTTCTTTGTGATGTAGAGTGGAAAAAAAGTTATCCCTTGACAGAGGTCTCTGCACTTTGCAGAGAAAAATCTGACCTTGCATCTTTGTTTTTGGATACTGGAGATGTGGTCAAAAATGACCCTTTATTTAGATTTGAAAACTCTTGGTTTATGAGAGAAGGATTGGATGAATTGGTTAGTAAGACTTGGATAAATAATGGTTCAAAAAAATCTAATATAGACAATTGGCAAAGTAAATTGAGAAGCTTAAGACCAGTCCTAAAAGGATGGAACATGAATATTAATGGATGATACAGAGAACTTAAAAAAGACATATTGATCAAACTTGATAATATTGATAAAAATGTGAGAATTATGGATTGAATGTGGAGGATACAAAAGAGCAAATGGAACTCAGAGCTTAGCTAGATAGATTATTGGGACAGGAGGAGGCCAAGTGGAAACAGAGGGCAAAAGTAGATGAACTGATTGGGAGAGATAGCAATACCAAATACTTCCATGCAAAAGAAAATGGGAGACATAGGAAGAATACAATTACAGTGCTTGATCAAGAAGATGGCAAGGTAGAAGGGGAGAAAAACTTAATTGATTATATTACAAATTTCTATAGAAACCTATTTGGAGTGGCAGACACTTCTAGCATATCATTGTGTATTGATAATCCCAATAAGATACTCCCAGATCAAAAGGATATGTTGATTGGGGAGTTTTCTTTGGAGGAAATTAAGACTTCTGTCTTTCAGATGGCACATAACAAATCCCCCAGTCCATATGGATTCACTGCTGAATTCTATCAGCATTTATGGGATCTGATAAACGAGGATCCTAAACAAATGTTTGATGATCTTTATACTGGAACCCTAGATATGAAAAGACTGAATTATGGCATCATTACCTTGGTGCCAAAAACCATGGAAGCAAATCAGATTCAGAAATTTAGACCAATTTGTTTGCTGAATGTCAGTTTTAATTTTTTTACAAAAGTCTTGATGAATAGACTTAATCTTGTGGCTGGCTCGATCATATCTCCAATACAAACAGCCTTTATTAAAGGTAGATATATTATGGAGGGGGTGTTGGTTTTGCATGAAGCGCTTAATAGTGTACATGTCAAGAAACAAAGTGCTCTATTGCTGAAAGTGGATTTTGAAAAAAGCATATGATAAAATTAAATGGCCTTTTGTGTTGCAAATGCTAAAAGGAAAAGGTTTCCCTGATAAATGGATAGATTGGGCTATGAGTACTATTAGAGGGGGTAAAGTTTGTGTCAAAGTTAATGAAAAATATGGTCCTTACTTTCCTACTCATAAAGGGCTGCGATAGGGGGATTCTCTGTCCCCCTTAATGTTTAATCTAGCAGCAGATGCCTTAGCTATCCTGATGGATAATGCAAGAAAAGCTGGTTTGATTAAAGGACTACTAGTTGATACTATAGGGGGGTGAGTTAATATGTTACAATATGCAGATGATACCATTTTTTTGTTGCAAGATGATTATGAAAGTGCTTGCAATTTAAAATACATATTATGTCTGTTTAAGCAAATGTCTGGCTTAAAAATTAATTTCCACAAGAGTGAGATATTTTTGTTTGGGACAGCTGCTGATAAAAGGCAGGAATACTCCAGAATATTCACTTGCCCTGTGGGAGAACTACCTATGAGATATTTAGGTATCCCAGTTGATAAGAAAAGAATTAAGAATGAAGACTGGAAACCTTTTGAAATTAAAATGGAAGGAAAGTGTGGAACATGGCAAGGGAGGTTGTTAGCTAGTGCTGGGAGATTGACTTTAACCCAATCCTCACTGGCTGGAATTCCATACTTTATGATGTCATTTTATGGGCTCCCTGTGGGAGTGGAAAAGAGAATGAACTTTTTTAGGGCTAGGTTATTATGGCAAGAAAGTAATGAAAAGAAAAGGTATCACTTGGTAAGATGAGGAGAGGTGTGTAAACCAAAATATATGGGTGGTTTGGGTACTCACAATTTAGCCTTCGTGAATAAAGAATTGCTATGCAAATGGTGGTGGAACATCTATAAGATATATGGGGTGTGGCAGAGGATCGTAAAACATAAATACATTAAAAAGAATTGCATTACCAGTATCAAAAGTAGGAAAGGTGACTCACAATTCTAGGGATAGCTAGCTAATGAAACACAAGAACTTTTTCTTTTCTTTGTGCAAATTTGAGATAGGCAATGAGGAGAACACCAGATTCTGGGAAGACTAGTGGATTGGCCCTAAAGCTCTAAAAGATAGTTACTCACGCATTTACAACATATGTTTTGATAAGGAAAAGTCAGTGGCTCACATTTTGAAAGTAGGGCTTGCTAAAGTAAGCTTTAGAAGATCTTTATGTGACGAATATTTACATTTGTGGGAGCACATCAGATAGGTGTGTGAGAGTGTGACACTTGATGAAACTCAAGACAAAATTAAATGGACTCTGTCTGGAGATGGTAAATATACTGTCAAAACATGCTACAGACACTTGGTCCAAAATGGACTACACTATCCATACAAATTCCTTTGGAAAACAAAAATGCCCCCCAGGTTCAAGGTCTTCTTATGGTTATTGCTGAGTAAGAGTATTCTTACCAAGCAAAACCTGAAAAAAAGAGGATGACACGGGGATACAAAATGTTCCTTTCGTGGTCGAGAGGAAGATATAGAACATTTATTTGTACATTGCTCGGTGGCGAAAATGCTTTGGATGGTTATGAAATGTTATTTTGACATACATGATGTTCCTGATAAAATGAATGACATATTTGGTAGACAGATAAATAAATTTGAAAAAATGATAAGAATCTTATGATAGTGGGAATATCGGCTATGCTTTGGATGATGTGGAAACTGAGAAATAGGCTACTTTTTGATAATCACGGGGTTATTGATCCTTGTGTTCCTATGAATCTAATCATTAATAATTTGCATGAATGGTATGTATTGCAAAAAAAACAAGGAAGAATAGATCTCATGAAGGAGGGCGTAAAACAAGTTGAGCAGGTGGCTATGGAGATTTTCAAAGCAATGCGTGGATGGACGACCGGAATTCCAAGACTGGAAGGCTCCTGAAGATCAGACTATGCTGAAGCTTATCTCTTTTGTGCTGTTCCTTTTGGGTTGTGATCTGAACTTATGGTCCAAGATGGCAGATACCTTTAATCCTCTATGTAATAGCAAGTAGAACTTATAACGCTAGTTGTATGGGGCTTCTCTGGCGCTGTTTGGGGTTTTAGCCAATCTTGATGTAATGCTGCGTGGGAGGAGGGAGGGATGGATTCCTCCTTCAACACAGCATCATCAGATTTAGGGGAGTCTATGTCGGTCCGCGTCGGTCCTGGAGTCTATGAACATTTGATTTCTCTAAATGAAATCGGAGAGGCAAGCTCTCTTTTATCAAAAAAGACATGACATAGGTTAAACTAGTTGCATGGGGGTGTTGGGGAACGTAGCATGCAATCCTACGGTCGCGCAATATCTATCTAGGAGATGCACAACAACGAGAGGGGAAGAGTGTGTCCACGTACCCTCGTAGACCGAAAGCGGAAGCGTTAGGTTAATGCGGTTGATGTAGTCGAACGTCTTCACGATCCAACCTATCTAGTACCGAATGTACGACACCTCCGTGTTCAGCACACGTTTAGCTCGATGACGTCCCTCGAACTCTTGATCCAGCAGAGGGTCGAGGGAGAGTTCCGTCAGCACGACGGCGTGGTGACGGTGATGGTGATGTGATCCGCACAGGGCTTCACCTAAGCACTATGACGCTATGACCAGAGGAGTAAACTGTGGAGGGGGGCACCGCACACGGCTAAGAGAACAATTGATGTGTGTCTCCAAGGGGTGCCCTGCCCACATATATAAAGGAGGGAGAGTGAGGAGGCCGGCCCTAGGGGGCGCGCCATAAGGGGGGAGTCCTAGTAGGACTCCTAGTCCTAGTAGGATTTGGCACCCCTTCTTTTCCTTCTCATGGAGGTGGAAAGGGGGGAGGAGAGGGAGTAGGAGAAGGAAAGGGGGTGGCGCCCCCTTCCCTAGTGCAATTCGGCCTCCTCCTCCCTTGTGGGGGGCGCACCAGCCCCTTGTGGGCTGGTTAGCCTCCCTCCTATGGCCCATATGGCCCATATCTTTCCCCGGGGGGTTCCGGTAACCCCTTTGGTACTCCGGTATGTACCCGATACACTCCGAAACCCTTCCGGTGTCTGAATACTACCTTCCAATATATCAATCTTTACCTCTCGACCATTTCAAGACTCCTCGTCATGTCCGTGATCTCACCCGGGACTCCGAACATTCTTCGGTCACCAAAACACATAACTCATAATACAAATCGTCATCGAGTGTTAAGCGTGCGGACCCTACTGGTTCGAGAACTATGTAAGCATGACCGAGACACATCTCCAGTCAATAACCAATAGCGGAACCTGGATGCTCATATTGGTTCCTACATATTCTACGAAGATCTTTATCAGTCAAACCGCATGACAACATACGTTATTCCCTTTGTCATCGGTATGTTACTTGCCCGAGATTCGATCGTCGGTATCATCATACCTAGTTCAATCTCGTTACCGGAAAGTCTCTTTACTCGTTCCGTAATGCATCATCCCCATAACTAACTCATTAGTCACATTTCTTACAAGCCTCATAGTGATGTGCATTACCGAGAGGGCCCAGAGATACCTCTTCGATACTCGGAGTGATAAATCCTAATCTCGATCTATGCCAATGATACATCTCCAATGTATCTATAATTTTTTATTGTTCCGTGCTATTATATTATCTGTTTTGGATGTTTAATGGGCTTTATTATGCACTTTTATATTATTTTTGGGACTAACCTATTAACCGAAGGCCCAGTGCAAATTGTTGTTTTACGCCTATTTCAGTGTTTCGCATAAGAGGAATATCAAACGGAATCCAAACGGAATGAAACCTTCGCGAGGATCTTTTTTGGAACAAACGCAATCCAAGAGACTTCGAGTGGAGGTCAAGGAAGCCACGAGGTAGGGCGGCGCGCCCAGGGGGGCAGGCGCACCCCCACCCTCATGGGCCCCTCGTAGATCCACCGACCTACTTCCTTCGCTTATATATACTCTTATACCCTGAAAACATCCAGGGGAGCCACGAAACCACTTTTCCACCGCCGCAACCTTCTGTACCCTGAGATCCCATATGGGGACCTTTTCCGGCAATCTGCCGGAGGGGGATTCGATCATGGAGGGCTTCGACATCAACACCATAGCCTCTCGATGATGTGTGAGTAGTTTACCACAGACCTTCAGGTCCATACTTATTAGCTATATGGCTTATTCTCTCTCTTTGGTTCTCAATACAAATTTCTCCTCGATGTTCTTGGAGATCTATTCGATGTAATACTTTTTGCGGTGTGTTTGCCGAGATCCGATGAATTGTGGGTTTATGATCAAGATTATCTATGAACAATATTTGATTCTTCTCTGAATTCTTATATGCATGATTTGATATCTTTGCAAGTCCCTTCGAATTATTAGTTTGGTTTGGCCTACTAGATTGATCTTTCTTGCAATGGTAGAAGTGCTTAGCTTTGGGTTTAATCTTACGGTGTCCTTTCCCAGTGACAGTAGGGGCAGCAAGGCACGTATTGTATTGTTGCCATCAAGGATAAAAAGATGGGGTTTATATCATATTGCTTGAGTTTATCCCTCTACAACATGTGATCTTGCCTAATGCATTACTCTGTTCTTATGAACTTAATACTCTAGATGCATGTTGGATAGCGGTCGATGTGTGGAGTAATAGTAGTAGATGCAGAATCGTTTCGGTCTACTTGACACGGACGTGATGCCTATGTTCATGATCATGCCTAGATATTCTCATAACTATGCGCTTTTCTATCAATTGCTTGGCAGTAATTTGTTCACCCACCGCAAGATATGCTATCTTGAGAGAAGCCACTAGTGAAACCTATGGCCCCCGGGTCTACTTTACATCATATTATTTTCCCGTCAACTATCTATTTCTGTCGCCGTTTATTTTGCAATCTTTACTTTCCCATCTATACATAAATACCAAAAATATTTATCTTATTATCTTTATCAGGTCTCACTTTTGCAAGTGGTCGTGAAGGGATTGACAACCCGTTTATCGCGTTGGTTGCAAGGTTCTTATTGTTTGTGCAAGTACTAGATGATTTGCATGTAGTCTCCTACTGGATTGGTACCTTGGTTCTCAAAAACTGAGGGAAATACTTACGCTACTTTGCTGCATCATCGTTTTCTCTTCAAGGGAAAACCAACGCATGCTCAAGAGGTAGCAGCCAACCCAACAAACACCTTCGGAGACACCAGTAGAGCATCTTTATAATCAACCAGTTACATTGTGACGTTTGATAGCACACAAGGTGTTCCTCTGGTATTCGGGAGTTGCATAATCTCATAGTCAAAGGAATATGTATAAGTCATGAAGAAAGCAATAGCAATAAAACTTAACAATCATTATGCTAAGCTAACGGATGGGTCTTGTCCATCACATCATTCTCCTAATGATGTGATCCCGTTCATCAAATGACAACACATGTCAATGGTTAGCAAACTTAACCATCTTTGATTAACGAGTTAGTCAAGTAGAGGCATACTAGGGACACTCTATTTTGTCTATGTATCCACACATGTATCAAGTTTCCAGTTAATACAATTCTAGCATGAATAATAAACATTTATCTGATATAAGGAAATATAAAATAACAACTTTATTATTGCCTCTAGGGCATATTTACTTCAATCTCCAACTTGCACTAGAGTCAATAATCTAGTTCACATCGCCATGCGATTTAACAACAATAGTTCACATCACCATGTGATTAACACCCATAGTTCACATCGCCATGTGACCAACATCCAAAGGGTTCACTAGAGTCAATAATCTAGTTCACATCGCCATGTGATTAACACCGAAAGAGTACTAACGTGTGATCATGTTTTGCTTGTGAGAGAAGTTTAGTCAACGGGTCTGCCACATTTAGATCCGTATGTATTTTGCAAATTTCTATGTCTACAATGCTTTGCATGGAGCTACTCTAGCTAATTGCTCCCACTTTCAATATGTATCCAGATTGAGACTCAGAGTCATCCAGATCGGTGTTAAAGCTTGCATCAATGTAACTCTTTACGATGAACTCTTTATCACCTCCATAACCAAGAAATATTTCCTTAGTCCTCTTTAGGTACCTAAGGATAATTTTTACCGCTGTTCAGTGATCTACTCCTAGATCACTATTGTACCCCCTTGCCAAATGAGGGAGTCCTGGACTAAGGGGTCCTCGGGTGTCCTGACAATTTGATATGGGCCGGACTGGTGGGCCGTGAAGACACAAGGCAGAAGACCTTTCCCCGTGTCCAGATGGGACTATCTTTTGCGTCGATGGCAAGCCTAGCGTTCGGATGTATTATTTCCTTTCTCTGTAAACCGACTATGTACAACCCTAGACCCCTCCGGTGTCTATATAAACCGGGGGGTTTAGTACATAGAGGCTAAGACAAATCATATAGGCTAGACATCTAGGGTTTAGCCATTACGATCTCGAGGTAGATCGACTCTTTTAACTCCTATACTCATCAAATACAATCAAGCAGGACATAGGGTTTTACCTCCATTAAGAGGGCCCGAACCTGGGTAAACATCGTGTAACCCATGTCTCATGTTTCCTCCGACCCTGAGACGCACAGTTCGGGACCCCCTACCCGAGATCGGCCGGTTTTGACACCGACACCAAACTCATGGCAAGGCACACAACAGGTCTGGTACACAACATGGCATACTTTATAAAACCTATGACTGAGGCATAGGGAATGACTTTCATTCTCTCTATATATATATTCTGCCGTGTCGGGTTTTGAGCCTTACTCAACTTTACACCTTGTAACACAGGCAAGAACCCTTTCTTTGACTGATCCATTTTGAACTGCTTCAAAACTTTATCAAGTTATGTGCTTTGTGAAAGTCCTATCAAGCGTCTTGATCTATCTCTATAGATCTTGATGCCCAATATATAAGCAGCTTCACCGAGGTCTTTCATTGAAAAAAAATTCAAGTATCCTTTTATGCTATCAAAAAATTATATATCATTCCCGATCAACAATATGTCATCCACCTATAATATCAGAAATGCTACAGGGCTCCCACTCATTTTCTTGTAAATACAGGCTTCACCATAAGTCTGTATAAAACCATATGCTTTGATCAGCTCATCAAAGCGTATATTCCAACTCCGAGATGCTTGCACCAGTCCATAGATGGATCGATGTAGCTTGTACACTTTGTTAGCACCTTTAGGATTGAGAAAACCTTCTGGTTGCATCATATACAACTCTTCTAAATCCATGAAGGAATGCAGTTTTGACATCCATTTGCCAGATTTCATAAAATGCAGCAATTGCTAACATGATTCAGACATACTTTAAGCATAGATACGAGTGAGAAAATCTCATCGTAGTCAACACCTTGAACTTGTCGAAAACCTTTTGCGACATGACTATTAGCGTCCGTCTTCCTCTTAAAGATCCATTTATTCTCAATGGCTCGCCAATCATCGGGCAAGTCATTCAAAGTCCATACTTTGTTCTCATACATGGATCATATCTCAGATTTCATGGCCTCAAGCCATTTCACGGAATCTGGGCTCATCATCGCTTCCTCATAGTTCGTAGGTTCGTCATGGTCTAGTAACATGACCTCCAGAACAGGATTACCATACCAGCCTGGTGCGGACCGTACTCTGGTTGACCTATGAGGTTCGGTAGTAACTTGATCTGAAGTGTCATGATCATCATCATTAGCTTCCTCACTAATTGGTGTAGGAATCACTAGAACTGATTTCTGTGATGAGCTACTTTCCAATTCAGGAGAAGCTACAATTACCTCATCAAGTTCTAGTTTCCTCCACTCACTTCTTTTGAGAGAAACTCCTTCTCTAGAAAGGATCCATTATTAGCAACAAATATCTTGCCTTCGGATCTGTGATATAAGGTGTACCCAACAGTTTATTTTGGGTATCCTATTAAGACGCACTTCTCCGATTTGGGTTCGACCTTATCAGCTTGAAGCTTTTTCACATAAGCATCACAACCCCACAATTTAAGAAATGACGGCTTAGGTTTCTTGCCAAATCACAGTTCATACGGTGTCGTCTCAACGGATTTAGATGGTGCCCTATTTGAAGTGAATGCAACTGTCTCTAATGCATAACCCCAAAATGATAGTGGTAAATCGGTAAGAGACATCATGGATCGCACCATATCTAATAAAGTACGGTTACGACATTCGGACACACCATTACGCTGTGGTGTTCTAGGTGGCGTGAGTTGTGAAACTATTCCACATTGTTTTAAATGAAGGTCAAACTTGTAACTCAAATATTCGCCTCCGTGACCAGATCTTAGAAACTTTATTTTCTTGTTACGATGATTCTCCACTTCACTCTAAAATTCTTTGAACTTTTCAAATGTGTCAGACTTGTGTTTCGTCAAGTAGATATACCCATATCTGCTCAAATCATCTGTGAAGGTCAGAAAATAACGATACCCGCCACGAGCCTCAACACTCATCGAACCACATACATCGGTATGTATTATTTCCAATAAGTCAGTGGCTCGCTCCATTGTTCCAGAGAACGGAGTTTTAGTCATCTTGCCCATGAGACATGGTTCGCAAGCATCAAATGATTCATAATCAAGTGATTCCAAAAGTCCATCTGCATGGAATTTCTTCATGCGCTTTTCACCAATATGACCTACACGGCAGTGCCACTAGTATGTTGCACTATCATTATCAACTTTGCATATTTTGGCATCAATATTATTAATATGTGTATCACTACGATCGAGATTCAATAAACCATTTACATTGGGTGAATGACCATAGAAGGTTTTATTCATGTAAACAGAACAACAATTATTCTCTGACTTAAATGAATAACTGTACTGCAATAAACATGATCAAATCATATTCATGCTCAACGCAAACACCAAATAACAATTGTTTAGGTTCAATACTAATCCTGAAAGTATAGGAAGTGTGCGATGATGATCATATCAATCTTGGAGCCACTTCCAACACACATCGTCACTTCGCCCTTAACTAGTCTCTGTTCATTCTGTAACTCCTGTTTCGAGTTAGTAATCTTAGCAACTGAACTAGTATCAAATACCTAGGGGCTACTACAAACACTAGTAAGGTACACAATAATATGTATATCAAATATACCATTGTTCACTTTGCCATCCTTCTTATCCACCAAATGTTCGGGGCAGTTCCACTTCCAGTGACCATTTCCTTTGCAGTATAAGCACTCAATTTCAGGCTTGGGTCCAGCTTTGGGCTTGTTCATGGGAGTGGCAACTTGCTTGCCATTCTTCTTGAAGTTCCCTTTCTTTTCCTTTGCCCTTTTTCTTGAAACTAGTGGTCTTGTTAACCATCAACACTTGATGCTCTTTCTTGATTTCTACCTTCGACGATTTCAACATCGTGAAGAGCTCGGGAATCTTTTCCGTTATCCATTGCACATTATAGTTCATCACGAAGTTCTAGTAGCTTGGTGATAGTGACTAGAGAATTTGTCAATCACTATCTTATCTGGAAGATTAACTCCCACTTGATTCAAGCGATTGTAGTGCCCAAACATTCTGTGCACATGCTCACTAGCTGAGCTATTCTCCTCCATCTTGTAGGCAAAGTATTTGTCAGAGGTATCATACCTCCCGACACGGGCATGAGCCTAAAATACCAATTTCAGCTCTTGGAACATCTCATATGCTCTGTGGCGTTCAAAACATTTTTGAAGTCCCGGTTCTAAGCCGTAAAGCATGGTGCACTAAAATATCAAGTAGTCATCATATCGAGCTTGCTAAACGTTCATAACGTTTATATCTGCTCCTGCAATAGGTCTGTCACCTAGCGGTGCATCAAATACATAATTCTTCTGTGCAGCAATGAGGATAATCCTCAGATCACGGACCTATTCTGCGTCATTGCTACTGTCATATTTCAACTTAGTTTTCTCTAGGAACATATCAAAAAACATAGGGGAGCTACATCGCGAGCTATTGATCTACAACATAGTTATGCAGATACTATCAGGACTAAGTTCATGATAAATTAAAGTTCAATTAATCATATTAGTTAAGAACTCCCACTTAGATAGACATATCCCTCTAGTCATCTAAATGATCACGTGATCCAAATCAACTAAACCATGTCCGATCATCACGTGAGATGGAGTAGTTTTCAATGGTGAACATCACTATGTTGATCATACCTACTATATGATTCACGCTCAACCTTTCGGTCTCCAGTGCTCCGAGGCCATATCTGCATATGCTAGGCTCGTCAAGTTTAACCTGAGTACTCCACGTGTGCAAAACTGGCTTGCACCCGTTGTATGCGAATGTAGAGCTTATCACACCCGATCATCACGTGGTGTCTTGATACGTCTCCAACGTATCTATAATTTTTGATTGTTCCATGCTATTATATTATCTATTTTGGATGTTAATGGGCTTTATTTTACACTTTATATTATTTTTGGGACTAACCTATTAACCGGAGGCCCAGCCCGAATTGCTGTTTTGTTGCCTATTTCAGTGTTTCGTAGAAAAGGAATATCAAACGGAGTCCAAAAGGAATGAAACCTTCGGGAACGTGATTTTTGGAACAAACGTGATCCACAGGACTTGGAGTGGACGTCAAGCAATCAATGAGGCGGCCACGAGGCAGGGGGCGCGCCCTCCCCCCTCGTGGGCCCCTCGTTGCTCCACCGACCTACTTCTTCCTCCTATATATGTTCACATACCCCGCAAACATACAGGAGCACTACGAAACCCTATTTCCACCGCCACAACCTTCTGTACCCAGGAGATCCCATATTGGGGCCTTTTCCGGAGCTCCGCCGGAAGGGGCATTGATCACGGAGGGCCTCTACATCAACTCCATGGCCCCTCCGATGATGTGTGAGTAGTTTACCTCAGACCTACAGGTCCATAGCTAGTAGCTAGATGGCTTCTTCTCTCTCTTTGGATCTCAATACAAAGTTCTCCTCGATTCTCTTGGAGATATATTCAATGTAATCTTCTTTTGCGGTGTGTTTGTCAAGATCCGATGAATTGTGGGTTTATGATCCAGATTATCTATAAACAATATTTGAATATTCTCTGAATTCTTTTATGTATGGTTGGTTTATCTTTGCAAGTCTCTTCGAATTATCAGTTTGGTTTGGCCTACTAGATTGATATTTCTTGCAATGGGAGAACTGCTTAGCTTTGGGTTCAATCTTGCGGTGCTCGATCCCAGTGACAGAAAGGGAAACGACACGTATTGTATTGTTGCCATCGAGGATAAAAAGGTGGGGTTTACATCATATTGCATGAGCTTATCCCTCTACATCATGTCATCTTGCTTAAAGCGTTACTCTGTTCTTATGAACTTAATACTCTAGATGCATGCTGGATAGGGGTCGATGTGTGGAGTAATAGTAGTAGATGCAGGCAGGAGTCAGTCTACTTGTCACGGACGTGATGCCTATATACATGATCATGCCTAGATATTCTCATAATTATTCGCTTTTCTATCAATTGCTCGACAGTAATTTGTTCACCCACCGTAATACTTATGCTATCTTGAGAGAAGCCACTAGTGAAACCTATGGCCCCCGGGTCTATTTTCCATCATACAAGTTTCCAATCTATTTTATTTTGCAATCTTTACTTTCAATCTATATGATAAAAATACCAAAAAAAACTTATCTTATTATTATCATCTCTATCAGATCTCACTCTTGCAAGTGGCCGTGAAGGGATTAACAACCCCTTTATCGCGTTGGCTGTGAGGTTCTTATTTGTTTGTGTAGGTACGAGGTGACTCGCGCGTGGTCTCCTACTGGATTGATACCTTGGTTCTCAAAATCTGAGGGAAATACTTACGCTGCTTTACTGCACCACCCTTTCCTCTTCAAGGGAAAACCAACGCAGTTCTCAAGAGGTAGCAAGAAGGATTTCTGGCGCCGTTGCCGGGGAGATCTACGCCAAGTCAAGACATACCAAGTACCCATCACAACTCTTATCCTTCGCATTACATTATTTGTCATTTTCCTCTCGTTTTCCGCTCCCGCACTTCACCCTTGCCATTTTATTCGCCCTCTTGTTCCGTTAACCTCTTTTCCGCTTGCTTCGTCGTTATGGCTAGTCCTTTATCTACTCCTCTGTCTCCCAATTTTGAAGTTCTCCACTTCAAACAAAGACAAGGAGAAAACTTAAAAGATGCTTGGTATAGGATGATAAAATCTTATCATGATTGCACTATAGAGGGAGACTCTAAGATTTTACTTCGTAATTTTTATATTGGGCTCACCATACCCCATAGGCAACTCCTTGATTTCGCTGCCAAGGGGAATTTTATTGATATTTATCCTAGTGTTGCTTATGAAATTATAGAAGGGATAGTAGGAATACTTCCCCACAAAAGGGACCATCTCCTGAGGGAACCCAAATCTTAGAGAAATTATGTGAATTGCAAAAATCTATTGAACCTCTTAAAAATGCTGGAGGGAACCTTCACCGCATGAATACATTGATTACACTTTGCAATAAGAGGTTGGATGCTCTAGATCTAAAAATCTCTGAGTATGAAGGGAAACATAAGGAACCTCCTAGATTCGAGCATAACTCCATTGAAAAGATAAATGCCAAAGATGATAATACTTAGATCTATCCTTGCTTTTATGCCTAGCTAAGGGCGTTAAACGTTAGCGCTTGTTGGGAGGTAACCCAATTTTATTTTTATTCCTTCCTTTTTGCTCCTGTTTAGTAATAAATAATTTATCTAGCCTCTGTTTTGTTTGTGTTTTTTGTGTTTAATTAGTGTTTGTTCCAAGTAGAACCGTTGGGAAGACTTGGGGAAAGTCTTTTTGATCGTGCTGTAAAAAATAGAAACTTTAGCGCTCACCAGAATTGCTGCCATTTTTTATTGGAGAGAGATATTTAGTTAATTATTTTTGAAGATGATTAATAGATAAATTACTCATGTCCAGAAATTTATTTTATAATTTTTGGGGTTCCAGAAGTGGTCGAAACCTACAGATTACTACGGACTGTTCTGTTTTTGACAGATTCTGTTTATCGTGTGTTGTTTGCTTATTTTGATGAATCTATGGCTAGTAATAGAGTTTATGAACCATAGAAAAGTTGGAATACAGTAGGTTTAACACCAATATAAATCAATAATGAGTTCATTACAGTACCTTGAAGTGGTGGTTTGTTTTCTTTTACTAACGGAGCTCACGAAGATTTTCTTTTAAGTTTTGTGTTGTGAAGTTTTCAAGTTTTGGGTAAGGATTTGATGGATTATGGAACAAGGAGCGGCAAGAGCCTAAGCTTGGGGATTCCCAAGGCACCCCAAGGTAAAATCCAAGGACACCAAAAAGCCTAAGCTTGAGGATGCCCCGGAAGGCATCCCCTCTTTCGTCTTCGTCTATCGGTAACTTTACTTGGAGCTATATTTTTATTCGCCACATGATATGTGTTTTGCTTGGAGCGTCTTGTATGATTTGAGTCTTTGCTTTCTAGTTTACCACAATTATCCTTTCTGTACACACCTTTTGGGATAGACACGCATGAATTGGAATTAATTAGAATACTCTATGTGCTTCACTTATATCTTTTGAGCTATATAGTTTTTTGCTCTAGTGCTTCGCTTATATCTTTTAGGGCACGGCGGTGGTTCTACTTTATAGAAATAATTGATCTCTCATGCTTCACTTATATCATTTTGAGAGTCCTTTAGAACAGCATGGTATTTCACTTTGGTTATAAATTTTAAATGCTAAGAGAAGTTGGATGCTTGATAGATGGTTTTGAGATATAACGGTGGTAATATTAGAAGTGTGCTAGTTGAGTAATTGTGAAATTGATGAATACCTGTGTTGAAGTTGGCAAGTCCCGTAGCATGCACGTATGGTGAACATTATGTGACAAATTTGAAGCATGTGGTGTTCTTTGACTGCTTTCCTTATGAGTGGCGGTCGGGGACGAGCGATGGTCTTTTCCTACCAATCTAACCCCCTAGGAGCATGCGCGTAGTGCTTGGTTTTCATGACTTGTAGATTTTTGTAATAAGTATGTGAGTTCTTTATGACTAATGTTGAGTCCATGGATTATACGCACTCTCACCCTTCCATCATTGCTAGCCTCTTCGGTACCGTGCATTGCCCTTTCTCACCTTGAGAGTTGGTGCAAACTTTGCCGGTGCATCCAAACCCCGTGATATGATACGCTCTATCACACATAAGCCTCCTTATATCCTCCTCAAAACAGCCACCAAACCTACCTATTATGGCATTTCCATAGCCATTCCGAGATATATTGCCATGCAACTTTCCACCGTTCCATTTATTATGACACGTATCATCATTGTCATATTGCTTTGCATGATCATGTAGTTGACATCGTATTTGTGGCAAAGCCACCGTTCATAAATTTTTTCATAGATGTCACTCTTGATTCATCGCAATCCTAGTACACTGTCGGAGGCATTCACATAGAGTCATATTTTGTTCTAAGTATCGAGTTGTAATTCTTGAGTTGTAAGAAAATAAAAGTGTGATGATCATCATTAGAGCATTGTCCCATGTGAGGAAAGGATGATGGAGACTATGATTCCCCCACAAGTCGGGATGAGACTTTGGACGAAAAAAAGAGAAAAAAAGAAAGAAAAGAGGACAAAAAAAGAAAAAGAAAAGAAGGCCCAAATAAAAAATAAAAAAGGAAAAAAACAAATAAATAAATAATAAATGAGAGAAAAAGAGAGAAGGGACAATGTTACTATCCTTTTTCCACACTTGTGCTTCAAAGTAGCACCATGATCTTCATGATAGAGAGTCTCTTATTTTGTCACTTTCATATACTAGTGGGAATTTTTCATTATAGAACTTGGCTTGTATATTCCAATGATGGGCTTCCTCAAATACCCTAGGTCTTCGTGAGCAAGCGAGTTGGATGCACACCCACTTAGTTTCTTTGATGAACTTTCATATATTTATAGCTCTAGTGCATCCGTTGCATGGCAATCCCTACTCCTTGCATTGACATCAATCGGTGGGCATCTCCATAGCCCATTGATTATCCGCGTCAATGTGAGACTTTCTCCATTTTGTCTTCTCACACAACCTCAATCATCATATTCTATTCCACCCATAGTGCTATGTCCATGGCTCGCGCTCATATATTGCGTAAAAGTTGAAAGAGTTTGAAAAGGCTAAGTATGAAACAATTGCTTGGCTTGTCATCGGGGTTGTGCATGATGCGAGCATTTTGTGTGACGAAAATGAAGCATGGCCAAACTATATGACTTTGTAGGGATAAGTTTTCTTTCGCTATGGTATTTTGATAAGACATAATTGCTTGATTAGCATGCTTGGAGTATTATTATTTTTATGTCAACAATAAACTTTTATCTTGAATCTTTCGGATCTGAACATTCATGCCACAATAGAGAAAAATACATCGAAGAATATTCTAGAAAGCATTCCACATCAAAAATTCTGTTTTTATCATTTACCTACTCGAGGACGAGTGGGAATTAAGCTTGGGGATGCTAATATGTCTCCAATGTATCTATAATTTTTGATTGTTCCATGCTATTATATTATATGTTTTGCATGTTAATGGGCTTTATTTTACACTTTTATATTATTTTTGGGACTAACCTATTAACCGGAGGCCCAGCCCGAATTGCTGTTTTTTTGCCTATTTCAGTGTTTCGTAGAAAAGGAATATCAAAAGGAGTCCAAACGGAATGAAACCTTCGGGACATGTGATACGTCTCCAACGTATCTATAATTTTTGATTGCTCCATGCTATATTATCTACTGTTTTGGACATTATTGGGCTTTATTATCCACTTTTATATTATTTTGGGGACTAACCTATTAACCGGAGGCCCAGCCCAGAATTGTTGTTTTTTGCCTGTTTTAGGGTTTCGAAGAAAAGGAATATCAAACGGAGTCCAAACGGAATGAAACCTTCGGGAACATGATTTTCTCAACGAACAAGACCCAGGAGACTTGGACCCTACGTCAAGACACAAAAGAGGAGGCCACGAGGTAGGGGGCGCGCCTCCCCCCCCCCAAGGCGCGCCCTCCACCCTCGTGGGTCCCCTGTTGCTCCACCGACGTACTTCTTCCTCCTATATATACCTACGTACCCCCAAACGATCATATACGGAGCCAAAACCCTAATTCCACCGCCGCAACTTTCTGTATCCATGAGATCCCATCTTGGGGCCTATTCTGGAGCTCCGCCGGAGGGGGCATCGATCACGGAGGGCTTCTACATCAACACCATAGCCCCTCCGATGAAGTGTGAGTAGTTTACCTCAGACCTACGGGTCCATAGTTATTAGCTAGATGGCTTCTTCTCTCTTTTTGGATCTCAATACAGTGTTCTCCCGCTCTCTTGTGGAGAACTATTCGATGTAATCTTCTTTTTGCGGTGTGTTTGTTGAGACCGATGAATTGTGGGTTTATGATCAAGTCTATCTATGAATAATATTTGAATCTTCTCTGAATTCTTTTATGTATGATTGGTTATCTTTACAAGTCTCTTTGAATTATCAGTTTGGTTTGGCCTACTAGATTGATCTTTCTTGCAATGGGAGAAGTGCTTAGCTTTGGGTTCAATCGTGCGGTGTCCTTTCCCAGTGACAGTAGGGGCAGCAAGGCACGTATTTTATTGTTGCCATCGAGGATAACAAGATGGGGTTTTCATCATATTGCATAAGTCTATCCCTCTACATCATGTCATCTTGCTTAAGGCGTTACTCTGTTTTTAACTTAATACTCTAGATGCATGCTGGATAGCGGTCGATGAGTGGAGTAATAGTAGTAGATGCAGGCAGGAGTCGGTCTACTTGTCTCGGACGTGATGCCTATATACATGATAATACCTAGATATTCTCATAACTATGCTCAATTATGTCAATTGCTCAACAGTAATTTGTTCACCCACCGTAGAATACTTATGCTCCCGAGAGAAGCCACTAGTGAAACCTATGGCCCCCGGGTCTATCTTTATCATATTAATCTCCTACTACTTAGTTATTTCCTTTGCTATTTACTTTGCCTTTATTTTACTTTGCATCTTTATCACAAAAATACCAAAAATATTATCTTTATCATATCTATCAGATCTCACTCTCGTAAGTGGCCTTATAGGGATTGACAACCCCTATTTGCGTTGGTTGCGAGGATTTATTTGTTTTGTGCATGTACGAGGGACTCGCGTGTAGCCTCCTACTGGATTGATACCTTGGTTCTCAAAAACTGAGGGAAATACTTACGCTACTTTGCTGCATCATCCCTTCCTCCTTGGGGAAAACCAACGCAGTGCTCAAGAGGTAGCAACGTGATTTTTGGAACAAATGTGATCTAGAGGACTTGGAGTGGACGTCAAGTAATCAACGAGGCGGCCATGGAGCAGGGGGGGCGCCTACCCCCCTGGGCGCACCCTCCCCCTCGTGGGCCCCTCGTTGCTCCACCGACCTACTTCTTCCTCCTATATATGTTCACATACCCGGCAAACATCCAGGAGCACCACGAAACCCTATTTCCACCACCGCAACCTTATGTACCCAAGAGATCCCATTTTGGGGCCTTTTCCGGAGCTCTGCGGAGGGGGCATTGATCACGGAGGGCCTCTACATCAACTCCATGGCCCCTCCGATGATGTGTGAGTAGTTTACCTCAGACCTACGGGTCCATAGCTAGTAGCCAGATGGCTTCTTCTCTCTCTTTGGATCTCAATACAAAGTTCTCCTCGATTCTCTTGGAAATCTATTCGATGTAATCTTGTTTTGCGGTGTGATTGTCGAGATCCGATGAATTGTGGGTTTATGATCTAGATTATCTATGAACAATATTTGAATCTTCTCTGAACTCTTTTATGTATGATTGGTTTATCTTTGCAAGTCTCTTCGAATTATCAGTTTGGTTTGGCCTACTAGATTGATCTTTCTTGCAATGGGAGAAGTGCTTAGCTTTGGGTTCAATCTTGCGGTGCTTGATCCCAGTGACAGAAAGGGAAACGACACGTATTGTATTGTTGCCATCGAGGAAAAAAAGATGGGCTTTACATCATATTGCATGAGTTTATCCCTCTACATCATGTCATCTTGCTTAAGGCGTTACTCTGTTCTTATGAACTTAATACTCTAGATGCATGCTGGATAGCGGTCGATGTGTGGAGTAATAGTAGTAGATGCAGGCAGGAGTCGGTCTACTTGTCACGGACGTGATGCATATATACATGATCATGCCTAGATATTATCATAATTATTTGCTTTTCTATCAATTGCTCGACAGTAATTTGTTCACCCACCGTAATACTTATGCTATCTTGAGAGAAGCCACTAGTGAAACCTATGGCCCCTGGGTCTTTTTTCCATCATACAAGTTTTCAATCTATTTTATTTTGCAATCTTTACTTTCAATATATATCATAAAAATACCATAAAAATACTTATCTTATTATTATCATCTCTATCAGATCTCACTCTTGCAAGTGGCTGTGAAGGGAATGACAACCCCATTTTCGCGTTGGTTCCGAGGTTCTTATTTGTTTGTGTACGTACGAGGTGACTCGCGCGTGGTCTCCTAATGGATTGATACCTTGGTTCTCAAAAACTGAGGGAAATACTTATGCTGCTTTACTGCACCACCCTTTCCTCTTCAAGGGAAAACCAACATAGTGCTCAAGAGGTAGCATGTCTCGGCACGACAAACTATCGCAGCGGTGCATACTCAGGGAGAACACTTATACCTTGAAATTTAGTGAGAGATCATCTTATAATGCTACCGTCGAATTAAGCAAAATAAGATGCATAAAGGATAAACATCACATGCAATCAAAATATGTGACATGATATGGCCATGATCATCTTGTGCCTTTGATCTCCATCTCCAAAGTACCGTCATGATATCTATCGTCACCGGCATGACACCATGATCTCCATCATCTTGATCTCTATCAACGTGTCATCACATGGTCGTCTCGCCAACTATTGCTCTTGCAACTATTGCTAGCGCATAGTGATAAAGTAAACCAATTATTTGGCGCTTGCATCTTATGCAATAAAGAGACAACCATAAGGCTTCTGCCAGTTGCCGATAACTTCAACAAAAACATGATCATCTCATACAACAACTTATATCTCATCACGTCTTGACCATATCACATCACAACAAGCCCTGCAAAAACAAGTTAGATGTCCTCTACTTTGTTGTGGCAAGTTTTACGTGGCTGTTACGGGCTGAGCAAGAACCGTTCTTACCTACGCATCAAAAACCACAATGCGGTATAGTGATTGCTTTTTTATCTTCAGAAAGAACCCTGTTCATTGAATCCGATTCAACTAAAGTTGGAGAAACTGACACCCACCAGCCACCTGTGCGCGAAGCACGTCGGTAGAACCAGTCTCGCGTAAGCGTACGCGTAATGTCGGTCTGGGTCGCTTCATCCAACAATACCGCCGAATCAGGAATCAACTAGTGACGGCAAGCAATATATATATACCCACGCCCACAACTCCTTTGTGTTCTACTGGTGCATATAACATCTACGCATAGACCTGGCTCAGATGCCACTGTTGGAGAACGCGGTAATTTCAAAAAAAATCCTACGCACACGCAAGATCATGGTGATGCATAGCAACGAGAGCGGAGAGTATCGTCTACATACCCTCGTAGACCGTAAGCGGGAGCGTTATGACAACGCGGTTGATGTAGACGTACGTCTTCAGGATCGACCGATCTAGCACCGAAGGTACGACACCTCCGCGATCTGCACACATTCAGCTCGGTGACGTCCCGCGAACTCACGATCCAGTAGAGCTTCGAGGGAGAGTTTCGTTAGCACGACGACGTGATGATAGTGATGATGATGCTACCAGAACAGGGCTTCGCCTAAGCACCGCTACGATAGAACCGAGGTGGATTATGGTGGAGGGGGGCACCACACACGGCTAAAAGATCAATGATCAACTTGTGTGTCTATGGGGTGCCCCCTCCCCGTATATAAAGGAGTGGAGGAGGGGAAGGAGGCCAGCCTCCTAGGCGTGCCCCAAGGGGAGTCCTACTCCCACCAGGAGTAGGATTCCACCCCTTCCATGAGTAGGAGTAAGAGGAAAGGAAGGAGAAGAGATGGGGAAGGAAAAAGGCCCCCCCCTTCCTAGTCCAATTCGGACTAGAGGGGGAGGGGGCGCACGGCCTGCCCTGGCCGCCCCTTCCTCTCTCCACTAAGGCCCATGAGGCCCAATACACTCCCCGGGGGGTTCCGGTAACCCCCCGGTACTCCGGTATTCATCCAAACTTACTCGGAACCCTTCCGATGTCCAAACATAGTCATCCAATATATAAATCTTTATGTCTCGACTATTTAGAGACTCCTCGTCATGTCCGTGATAAAATCCGGGACTCCAACTATCTTCTGTACATCAAAACACATAAACTCGTAATACCGATCGTCACCGAACATTAAGCGTGCGGACCCTACGGGTTCAAGAACTATGTAGACATGACCGAGACATGTCTCCGGTCAATAACCAATAGCAGAACCTGGATGCTCATATTGGCTCCTACATATTCTACGAAGATCTTTATCGGTCAAACCGCATAACAGTATACGCTGTTCCCTTTTTCATCGGTATGTTACTTGCCCGAGATTCGATCGTTGGTATCTCAATACCTAGTTCAATCTCGTTACCGGCAAGTCTCTTTACTCGTTCCGTAATGCTACATCCCGTAACTAACTCATTAGCTACATTGCTTGCAAGGCTTATTGTGATGTACATTACCGAGAGGGCCCAGAGATACCTCTCCGACAATCGGAGTGACAAATCCCAATCTTGATCCATGCCAATTCAACAAATACCATCGAAGACACCTGTAGAGAACCTTTATAATCACCCAGTTATGTTGTTATGTTTGGTAGCACACAAAGTGTTCCTCCGGTATTCGGGAGTTGCATCATCTCATAGTCATAGGAACATGTATAGTTATGGAGAAAGCAATAGCAACAAACTAAATGATCATCGTGCTAAGCTAACGGATGAGTCAAGTCAATCACATCATTCTCTAATGATGTGATCCCGTTAATCAAATGACAACTCATGTCTATGGTTAGGAAACATAACCATCATTGATTCAACGAGCTAGTCAAGTAGAGGCAAACTAGTGACACTCTGTTTGTCTATGTATTCACAGATGTACTAAGTTTCTGGTTTATATAATTCTAGCATGAATAATAAACATTTATCATGATATAAGGAAATATAAATAACAACTTTATTACTGTCTCTAGGGCATATTTCCTTCAGCTGACATCTCCGACAACGAGTAGTGTAGAGTAGCTTAGGCTATCTATGCAGTACATAGATTTTAGAGCAACTATAGCCGGATATGTCAAATATGGCTCCTCAAACGCCCGCGGACGCGCCCAGGCACGCCTCAAATTTCAAGCATTGCATGCACACATCTCATACTAGATTCTTAAATCCATACAAAGACATGCAAACTAAATAAACCTATGTACTACGTTGATCACCTAGCTACTCGTCGTCGGAGATGTTGACGATCTCCGTGCCCGGTTCCGACTACATGGACGGCGGCTGTAGCTCCGGCTTCTCCACTTCGGCCTCCTCCGCCTCTATCTCCGTGTCGAGTTCGACGAAGAGCGCGTCGGATGCCGCCTGCTCCTGTCGGAGGAACGCCCGGTTGGCCTCCACATAGGCCTCATCCTGGATGGACTCCGGGATGGCCTGCTGCTCCGCCATCTCCTCCGATTGGGCGACGGCGAACTCCGCCTCTGCCTGCTCCATGTTGAAGCCCGGTAGCTCCTTCTCTGTCTCCTCCGCCTCCGCCTCCACCTCCATTGGAGCCTATTCCTATCCCTCCTCTTCCCACGACTGCTCCTCCTCCTCCGGCTCCGGCGAGTCCGGAGGTAGCCCGGCAGTGATACGAGCGGCGTGCGCAGCCTGTCTCGCCCGGATCTCTTGCTGGATTTCGTATCGGCGCTCTGGCATGAGCATTGCGTAGTAGGTGATCTTCCTTTGGACCATAGCGGAGCGCCGGAGCGTGAGCAGAGCGCCGGAGCGGGAGAGGGTGGAGGTGGATGGGCTCGGACTGACGGTACGAAGAGGGGGAAGGTGGATGGGTT
Organism: Triticum urartu; assembly: GCF_003073215.2. Lineage (NCBI taxonomy): Eukaryota > Viridiplantae > Streptophyta > Magnoliopsida > Poales > Poaceae > Triticum > Triticum urartu. The sequence goes on along the minus strand of NC_053026.1, from coordinate 415,488,166 downwards.
AGGGTTCCGGGACGTCGGCCGGCTCAAATAGCCGGATTTGGTCTTGGGCGGCAAGCCAGAGCGGCGTCATGCGACGTTCACACCGCAGCGACGGACGTGACGTCCGTCGGACCGCCGGGTTTCATTTTCGCGTGGGTCCCCGCCATCAGACCGACGTGGCGGGCGTGTCCGGGCGCGACCAGGCGCCCATCCGCCTCATAATTGCGCTGAATATGAGGGGTGTCGGTCAGCCCGGGCGTTTGAGGCCCGTTTGAGGGGCCGTCTGGGTCGAAAAATCGTGATCGGACCGTGACAGGGCGGGCCGTCCGGATGTTTGTGAAGGGTTTGAGGTGTCTAGTTGTAGATGCTTTTATTTTGCATACTTTGCATGGATTTGTGGTATTAAATATGATGTAGTTGGATACAGTGGACAAATTTTGATTTATACGGGTTGGATTGTCCATGTCCAGCTACGATGCTCTTGTAACACACACAGCTCGCTGGGATCAGATGTTTTTCATATTTTTTTTGAAACGGAGGCAAAAGATTTGCCCCATTCATTAAATAAGAAGGAGGTTTAACAAGGTTTTCACGCACCGGCCAAAGGCCGAAAAGAAAATACAAGCCGTTACTCTCCCGGCATTAGAGGACCCAAATGTTTTGCCCCTGCCAGGACCCATAGCGTCGCCTCGTGCTTGATTGCTTGGAGGGTGGTAAACGTTGGAGCGGAGCGGCCTCGAAAAACCCGTGCGTTCCTCTCATCCCAAATTGCTTTCGAAACGAGCATGAAGATAGACGGCATCACTCTTTTGTGAGCACTGTGGGCGGAAGCCGATTCACACCACCACTCATGGATGCTCCTGTAAGCCGCCCAACCTGAAGTATCCAAATCAATGAGTTGAAGCCAAGCTCTGACCATCTCCCAAACTCTCAAGGTGTATCTACATTGAAAGAAAATGTGCTCAACGGTCTCTTGCTCACGCCTACAGAAGGTGCACGGGCCACTGTTTGGCCACCCTCGCTTGGCCAAGCGAATGGATGTCCATAACCTGTCTTGGATGGCAAGCCATGCAAGAAATTTTACTTTCGGGGGTGCCCAGGCTGTCCAGACCACCTTGTACCTGGCAGAAGGGGTGATTGTCAAGTAGTGCATGTTATAAGCCGAAGATGCCGAGTAGCTCCTACAGGCCGTGTGTTTCCACAAAATGGTATCCTCCACGCCCACTTGTAGCTGCACTCCGCGAAGGAGGATCCAAAGATCCAGGAATTGCCGAATGTGCTCGAGTGTGAATATTGTCGTCATATTGATCTTGGTGATCCAGACATTCTATGATAATGCCTCCCTGACCTTCCAGGTTTTCCTCTTGGAGGTGTCAAAAATAAGCGGGGCAATATCTTTTGGTTTCCTCCCATTGAGCCATGGGGACTCCCAAAAAAGGGCGCGCGCCCCATCCCCAATCGTGATAGTAGTGGAGGCGTAGAAAAAAGCTTTGTCGTCCTTGTCGCATGGATTTCCAAGCCCAACCCACAAGCGAGAAGGGTCCGTCCACTCGAGCCACAACCAGCGGAGTCTGAGTGCTTGGCAAAAATTCGCAAGATTGAGCACACCAAGGCCGCCACACTCCTTAGGCCTACAGACGCTTTCCCAGTTGACTTTACATTTGGCCCCGGTCGTTTTGCTAGACCCCGACCAGAAGAAGGCACACTCCAGCCTGGTGATGTTGCTTAAAATGCCGGGAGGGATGACGAGGGCCGTGGCAGTGTAGACCACCAAGGAGGTCATGACCGACATGACCAAGACCCCACGACCCGGAGCAGCAATATATCTTCCCTCCCAAGGAATAAGCTTGGTAGCCACTTTATCTTCGAGATATTGGAAGTCCACACGCTTGAGCCTCCGAACTGAGAGAGGAAGGCCCAAGTACTTCAGGGGGAAGGAAGCCCGCGCCGCCGGGAGCCCCTGGAGGATGTTGTCAAGATCATAGTTCTGACAGCGGATAGGGACGACTGAGCTTTTGTGAAGATTAGTGCAGAGACCGGTGACCTCTCCAAAGCAATGCAGAATGGTGGCAAGGTTGGTTACATCGTCTTTTATTGGCTTAACAAAAACAGCCGCATCATCGGCGTAAAGGGAGGTACGAAAGGAGGAGCCACGACCCCTAATCTTGTGCAGTAGCCCTTTAGTCGTGGCCAGATCTAGCAATTGCTGAAGCGGGTCAATGGCGAGGACAAATAGTAGCGGGGATACCGGGTCACCCTGCCGTAGGCCCTGGCCGTGCTTTATCGGTTGTCCCGGCACCCCGTTCAGCAAGACTCTGGAAGAGGAGGTACGAAGAAGTGCAGCGATCCAATCCCGGAAAATGCTTGGAAAACCCCGTCATTGTAGAAGATCAAGAATGTAGTCCCAGCGCACGGAATCAAAGGCTTTCCGGATATCTAGCTTGAACAACAAGGATGGTGTTTTGCCTCGGTTGAGACGGCGAGCCATATTCCGCACATACATGAAGTTATCATGAATACTCCTCTTTTTTATGAAAGCGCTCTGGGCGTTGGAAACGAGTCTATTCATGTGCGGGCTGAGCCTCATTGCAAGCATCTTGGCTATAATCTTCGCGATGGCATGAATCAAACTAATCGGTCTGTAGTCGGCGATGCCCTCCGCCCCCTCCTTCTTTGGGAGAAGAACCACATTTGCTGAATTTAGCCACTGCAAGTTGGAGGTTTGCAAATTCCCAAAGGAGTGAATTACGTGCATCACATCCCCCTTGATGATCTCCCAACAACTTTTGAAAAAAGCTCTAGTGAAACCATCTGGTCCGGGAGCCTTGTCGCTCGGCATTCCGTTAATGGCGGTTTGACCTCATCTCAGTGAATGGGGCAGGGCACCAAGCTCCTGTAGCTCCAGCTCCGGAAAGTTTAGGTTGTCCCAGTTGAGGTCTTTTTCTCTCCGGGCGCCCCGCCCAAGGGCATTGGAGAAGTGATCAAAGATAATCTCCTCCTTGCGCTCATGCTCGGTTGCCCACCCGTTGTTGTGCTTGAGTCGCAGAATGTGATTTTTACGCCTCCTAGCATTCACCCGCAGGTGAAAAAATTTCGTATTGGCATCGCCCTCCTTCAGGCTGGTGATACGTGCACATTGCTTTTTCCGAGAGTGCTCAAGCACCGACAAACTGATCACCCTCCTCTTGAGTCTGGCACGGAGGTCTTGCTCCCCGGCGGAGAGCAGCCTGGATTCTTGCGCTACATCCAATTTGAGAATAATCAAGAGGGCAGCATGTAGGTGGATTTTGGCTTTGGAGAAAAGGGATCTGCTCCAGACCGACAAACGGGAACCCGTCCTCTGTAGCTTATTGAACAAGACCTGGTAGGGGTCAGAGTGTCCCACATCAATCTGCCAAGCTCTCTTGACCACCTCCTGGAACCCGGGGATGGATGTCCAAAAGTTTTCGAATCTGAAAATGCGTGGTCGCCGCGGGCCATGGTCATCAGCAAGGAGCAACGGGCAATGGTCAGAAAGCGACGAGGACAGGGCGTGTAGTACATGGGTGCCAAAACACAGATCCCACTCATCGTTACAGAAGAAGGAGTCTAACTTGCAAAGCGTCGGGTTTTGACGCTCATTACTCCATGTGAAGCGCCTATTCTGCATGTGGATCTCCCTAAGCTCACACGAGTTGAGCGCTGTCCAAAAACGGTTGATACGGCTAGAGTTCACATTACACTTGTTCTTATCCCGGGCCTTACAAATTTGGTTGAAATCACCAAGCGCCAACCACTTAGTGCCTGGCGGCGGCTTTAGGGCGATCAACTCGGCGAAGAAATCATTCTTCCTGGAGGAGGAGGTTGGCCCATACACGGATGTCAGCTTGAAGGAGATGTCGTTGGCGTGTATTTTTATATCAGCGGAGAGGCAAAATTCAGAAGCGACTGGAGACCCCTACAACATTATCGTCCCACAACATGAGTAATGCCGCCTCTGGTGCCTGTTGCCGGTCTCTGGGCAAAGCTGCACAAGTGATGACCCCCCGGGAAGGCCGCAAGGAACTGATCAACCAGGTCAAGCTTAGTCTCCTGAAGGCATACAATATGACATGATGTAGCTGCAATTGTTTCATGAACTGTAGAGCATCGGTCAGGGCAGTTCAGACCACGGACATTCCACGGCAGAAAATTGATTGGTTGTGCTAACATGATAGAACCAGATGAGCATCAAGGTTGGAATGGCAGAGTAGCACAAACACAGGAAGTAAGTGCAGACGCCCATTAGGGGCACAACACACAGAAATACAAGATAAACTATGATACATGCTCCACGTAGGGAAGCCCTCATTGTAGGATGGAACTAGCATGGCAACCAGGGGAAGCCCAGGTGCATAACTACAAGCTGGGCCTCCAGGCATTGGTCACCAGCTGCTCCTCATCAATGTCCAGCGCTGCAGATCCTCCACGTGCAAGAAGGGCTTCCTCGGCCGCCACGGCAGAGGCATCATCAAGCTGGAAAATCTGACGCAGGGCACCTATCACCTCATCGGATAACTGGTCCTTGAACTTGAGCTCGAGGGCGGAGATTGCAGCTTCCGTGATGTCTTCCCCATCTTGAACTATGCCTAGGCCACGGCAAACAATCTTCTGGGCAGCAGCTTCCACCGGAGCCGCGCGTGCCCTCCCAGCGGCCCGAAGACGCGCACTTGAGCGACGTAAGGTGTAGCCGATGGAGATGCCAGCCAGGGTTTTGCGACGATTTGCCAACATCCTGCGCGGCGAAGGAGCAGGTGCCTCCAGGAGGCCTCCCTGCAGCGGCTGAAAAAGGTGCTGCAAACCATCAGGTTGAGACTGACCCTCGTTCTCGGCATGTGGGGAGCAAATCGGTGTTCCCCCGGAGATCAGTGGTGATGCTGGGGAGCTCTGGAGACCAGGAGGGAGCGAAAGCTACCACAGGGGCGGAACCAGCCGAGCTGGGGAGCAGATGAGCAGCGCCTCTTGCAGGTGTGTGCTAAGAGCGCCCACCGAAACCACGTGCCTATCCTTGGAGTTGGAAGCCGCCGGAAGGACCGAGCTAGGCGAGCCCGGCGGCGTCAGGCTGTCTCGTGAGCGCCTCCTAACCAAGCCCGGAGACCGCGAACGGAGCAGGCTGCGACCCCTAGATGGCGCAGCGCGATCAAGCGGTGCCATATCTCCCAGCGGCTGCAGGATACGGCGCCACACCAAGGCGCCAGTCCGGTCTCGACGTAGCTGGGCGAGAGGAGTGCGCTCAGCATGGTCTCCCGTGGGCATGACACCCCCATCTGCCACCATGGCTTGCCCCTCGCGCCGGCGATCACGCCGGTCCTCCTGGCGACGGTCATCACGGCGCTCCCCGCGCTCACCGCCCGCACGCGAGCGACTGCGGAAAAAGCGGTCGCCCCAGGATCTTTGCCGCTCGGAATCGCGGCTGTGCCTGTCGTCGCCGCCACCTCTGTCGCGGCGACGCCTCTCGTCATCATCGTCGTGGCGTCGCCTGTCGTTGTCGTCATTGCATCCGTCCTCGACCACGGGCTGACCCCGATCGCGGACAGCAGCCTCGCCATCCACCACACCATATTGTCAGTCAAATATGTGCTGAAAACGTGACGTTGACGCGCCTTGAGTGAAGTCTTCATGAATGTCGAGGTGGATGATGACCCTGTAGGTGAGCCCCTTCCGTCCTTGCTGCGTCGCCGAGGAGCTGCTAGCGACGGCGCTGAAGCCAGGGAGGGGGCCCGAGCTGGAGACGACGATGTTGTCGCCGGACGCGCAGCCGCCGATGATGGTGAGCCACATGACCTTTGGGATGGAAGAAGGATTCGCCGTCCAGGCCCAAAGTTTGAGGGAGGACGCGTCTGCCTTCTGAGTTGTGGCAGTGTCGAAGTAGTGAGGCACCGCTGCACCCTCAAGCAGCTTCGCAACGACCTCCTCGTTCCAGGCATTGAGGGGCACGTTCTCCAAGCAGAGGTGGACGTGGTGGCGCAGCTCGACGGCGTCGGCGTGCGTGCGGGGCGACCAGTTGGAGACCCGGATGTCCAGCTCGCCGACGACGAACTTGCCTGGAGCTGCGGTGACGGTGTCACGGTGGTGCTGGTGACGGAAGGTGACGAAGAAGTCTTCTGGGTAGTGAGGGATGACGTCGAAGAACTCCTTGCTGATTCGGGTGTGGGTGTGGATGGCATCCGCGATAGCAGCGGCAGAAACACGCGGGCGACGACCACCGAGCCACACCAAGGCCGCATTGCTCATCAGGAAGCCGGCCTGCTGCTCGAGGGCTGGGGTGGTGGCCATGATCACCACGCCTTCAGCCAGCCGCGTCTCCGGATCCCCCATGCGAGGCATGCTTGCCGACGACACCGGGGGAAGCTGAGCCGGCGCTTGGACCGCAGGTGGCGGAGGAGGCGCAGTAGGGGATGCAGGTGCCGCTGCAGGTGGAGGTGGAGCCGCAGTAGCCGGACGGGGCGGAGCGGGAGGGGCAAAGCGCAGCTCACAATTCCTCGCTTTGTACCCGTTGCGGGAGCAGAGGTTGCACTGGATGGGGTCCCTGCAGTCGATGGCGATGTGGCCTCTAGTATTGCACCGGAAGCAGCGACGCCGCTCCCTCCATTGCCTTGAATGCGGGCCTGCAGCCCGGCTGCTGGCAGCTGGACGTAGGTTCCGTCTTGAATGCCGGTGGGTGGGAGGGGTGGATTTCCTCCACCAGTATGGGGGTTTGACCTCCTCCCAACGCACGTTGAGCCGTGGATCCGGCGTACGGCCAGTCCCGGCCGCAGGCACACCCCAACGAACATTAAGAGCGGACGCAGCGGCAGGAGCCTGCCCAGATACAAATTGCCGGTTTTCGGCGGGAGCAGAGCTCATAGCCCCGCGCACGGCATCGGCGAAGGATGGGGCGTCGCGCCCCTCAATGCCGCGCAGAGCAGCGGTCGTCTCAACCCCAGCTGGAGCGCAGTTGCCGTCTTGAATGCGGCTGGTGGAGGCTTCCCGCGAGTTGAAGGAGCGCAGCGGGGTTTCCGGGACAAAGGACGACCCTGACGGCGCCGGCCGGCGCGCGTCAGAAGGGGGCTTGCGAATCTGGATCTGGTAGGGGGGCGGGGGCGGGGTGGGGAAACCTGGCGGTCTTGGGGGGTAACCGACGCAGGAGGGGCAGGAGAGCCGGGGGACGCGGGCGACTCAGCTGCCATGGGGCTGGTGGCTGCGGCCACCGAAGCGGCGGGGCGCAGGGAGAGCACAGCGCGGTCGCCTGAGCCGACGCAGGAGGCAAGGCGAGATCTCCACTGTTTTTCATTTTCATTTCTCAGCATAACCAAAGATGAGCGCTCCTGGAGTTCCCAATTCGGGCCAGTTCTTTTGGACGATTCTATCAGAATCGCTTCCCTCCCTAGCTTCTCCCAGAATCACTACTTCATATGTTTTTTACAATCCTAGCTAATTAGACCTTAATTAGATAGGATTGTAAAAAAAATGAAGTGGCGATTCTGGAAAAAACTGAGAAGGGGGGCAATTCTGGGAGAATCGCCAAAAAGAACTGCCCTCCTTCATGTCGAGATGGAGGTTCGTCGAGCGGATCCGGGTGAAAACCTTGTTCTCGGCTTGTTGCCAAGAATGGTGATGGCGGCACTTTTTTTGTGTCATTAACTTCTTGAAGGCATCGTCGTGGAGATGCTCCAGACCTCTGTCCACTATCTCCGGGGGAAACCCTACATCAGTAGATCGGATGACAGGGCGCTCAATCTGGCGTCGTTTTTTCCTTTGAGGGCGGCATTTTTGGAGGTGTACACGGGCTCGAGGGGCCAGTGGACGGCTTCTTTGGTGGAGCGGTGCTTCATCTTACTCATTGATGGCGGCGAATCTCGGTGGTGTGACGCGGTGTAGACTCGATCTCCGATGCACGAAGATGGACTTGCGCAGGAGAAGGACGTTGTCTGGTGTCATGGTGGTGTCGATAACAGAGAGGCCTTGCAAGGTCAGTGCGTTAGTTTCTGCTCTGAAGATGGATTGGTGGAAGACGGCGGCGACAGCACATGAGACTGCGTCGGACCGGTTTGTACCCCAAACCCAGTATATGACTCGGTTGGGACCTCCGGCTTTAGATGTTAGGCTTTGGAGCGATGTCTGTTTGATATTAGGCTCGGACTATCGGCACCCCTTCATCAAATGGAAATGAGTAGTGACAGTTGTTGCTAAGATAATGGCTTCAGACTATCTAATATATTATTTTATAAGGTCTCGCCGACCAGCCCTATCCCTTCCCAACTTCATCCAAATAGATGAAAGGAATAACTTTTTGGTGAAACAAACCACATCAGTAGTGATGGTGGTTTTTTCTTTTTATGTTCATGAATATGTATCACTGTATCAGTCTATCCTGGATCCGTTGTAACGCGCACACACACTTTGCTAGTTTTCTCAGATTTCATGATCAACAAGCTGGCTTGGTCATTACAAACACAACAATGCCAAAAAATACTGACTGTGAAGCACAGGAACACACAAATAGGTAATTTAACCACCAATTGGAGTCAGTACAAACGGTAAGAAAGAGTAGAATGCATATGGTGTCTCTGCAAAAAATAAAACAAAAATTATGTGTATATAATACTCCAATCAGATCTGGTCAGTGTAGTCTGGTGGCACGAGGACAGTTGGAGTGTCCCCGCAAAAAAAAAGGACAGTTGGAGTCAGTAGCAGCTCCTGTCACATTAACAAACATCCTTTCACATAAGCAATAAAAAAACACTCACCGTGTCAACGTTGGGTACTCCTGCTCGGACAAGAACTTTTGTAGTTTTTGGTGAAGAGAGCTTTTCATACACGTGACCTATATGTGCATAAACACATGTCGATATGTATGTATGCAGTTCTGGGTGAAGATAGCATTTCATGCACGTGCATAAACACATGCCGGTACATATGTAGTCGCGAGCAATTGTAATCAGGATGTGGGCGTTGAACTGAAAATCATGCACCCCAAGGCCATATCCATCACAAATGGCGAGAGAGTGTGTTCTATGTCAGGGTGTCATGCATCGGGGTATGTGATAAGAAAATAGGCAGTTTTTTGATTAAATTAATCCATGAATAAATCATGAGCATGACATGAACAGCATTGATAACACACTGATTACGATCTAACAGAGCATGTACTACGCATATAGTAGAAACATCTACGCACATCGCTAGTACTGTTACAACAGAAAGAAACACGAGAAGGATAAACGATGTATACCCTCCAATCGGCCACGCGGCGGTGGTGGCGGCGGCAGCAGCCGCGGCATCCTCGGCGGCCTTCTTGTCGGCCTCGACCTTCTCAGCGGCGGCACGGTCGGCGTCGGTCGACATCGTGATGACGAAGGTGATGCGGACGTAGATGAACAGAAGCGAGTAGTCGCGTAATCGCTACCCAAAAACCTAATCGCCCCTCTCCCGTACAGGATCCGGAGAAGCGGGGTTTCGGAGGCCTGCTCTCCCGTCAATAGTGTACGCGGTGAATAGGACGGAGTCGCCGGCGGCAACAGCAGCAGAGGAACGACGTGGGCGTGGAGGCGGAGATGCATTCTGTTTCGTGGCGGCTAGGGTTGGCAGCGTCCCACATATATATGTGCCGCGCGTGGAGAGACGTGGGCTGAACCCACGTCCAAGTCGGTAGCCCACGATCCGACGTCTCAGATCGTGGCCCTACCTGTCAAAGACTCTCCGTTCCTGACCGGCAAAAAGAAGCGCATAGGAGTGAGCTCGGCTCGGCTCAATCCCGCAACCCGCAACCCGCGGCGTCTCGTGGCGTGGCGAGGCGAGAGGAGGAGGAGGAGTGCGCGAGGGCCTCGTCTCTTCTCAAGCTCCAATAGCATGATGGAGAGGATCCCTTATAAACCACTCCAACTCTCCTTCCACTTCCGGGGTGGGACTAAACTTCCCACCACCTTGTCATGCCACCTACATGGGCCCTTATAGATCAAATCTCAAATTGTCATATGGGCTCTAGGCCCATCTCATATTTCAACAATCCCCCACCAGATCTCAGGGGCCCACTTTGTCCTTTGTTTCAAACGCTGTTTTGATATACCAGCATCTCAGTGAAGACCGATTAAGGTTGAGCTCCACCTAGACCAAGTAGTTGCACTCCTTCACAACTAAACAATGGACTATGCCTTGAATTGTCAGTTTGGCGTCAAGAAGTTTCACCACAAGTCTCACTGATACGAGGCTGCCGAAGGCCGACCCCTCGGGTGGAGCATATTAGTCACACTCCTGGCCTGTTCATGAGCTTACTAGAGATCACCCCAATCTCATAGACTGTGACTAGCAGTCGGGCTCATATAGGTGTGTTCCTCCAAAGATCGCTCTGTAGGATAGCATCTTGCTTATGCATATAAGCCTTGGAACACATTAAGACAGTAGTCATCCTTCCATACAGTTTCCGAGAGTATTGCATCTCCAACGGAGTGGGTAATTAAAGTTACTCTCCTCAGTTCACCACTGGCTTGTTTTCCTAGGTCCTACTTCACGGGATCTCCGATTACATAGGTTGGGTTACTACCAAGGCAACTCATGTGGGTCTCATACCCATCTCCCTTGATGCGCTATCTATCACTACACGTGATAGCCCCTTAGTAAAGGGATCTGCCAGATTCTTAGCTGTTTGAATATAATCCAATGCTATCACTCTGGAGTTCCTCAATTTTCTGACAGCTTTCAATCTCATTCTTATGTGTTTGTTGGACTTCATGTTGTCCTTTGAACTCTTCACCTTGACAATACTGTTTGATTGTCACGGTTCATAAGGACGGCCGAAACCGGCTTCTCAACCACTGGCAAGCCCATCAACAGATCTCGAAGCCATTCTGCTTCGCCACCCGATGTGTCTAATGCTGTTAATTCTGCTTTCATTGTCGATCTTGTTAAAATCGTTTGCTTGCAAGACTTCCAGAAAACAGCACCACCTCCAAGAGTAAACATATACCCAGTTGTGGCCTTCATCTCATCAGCATCAGAGATCCAATTCGCATCACTATACCCTTCAAGTACCGACGGGTATCCGGTATAGTGAAGTCCATAGTTCATAGTACCTTTCAGATAGCACATAACTCTCTCAAGAGCACGCCAATGTACATCGCCTGGTTTGGAAACAAACTGGCTCAGTTTGCTAATAGCAAATGCAATGTCAGGCCTCGTTGCGCTCGCTAGATACTGGAGTGAACCAACAATTTGAGAGTATCTCAATTGATCTATAGCTGTGCCTTTAAACTTTCGAATCAGCACACTAGGATCATATGGTGTTTGAGATGGTTTGCAGTCCGAATATCCAAAACGACTCAACACCTTCTCAACATAATGGGATTGCAGAAGTCTAATCCCACCTTCATCATCTCTCAATAGCTTGATGTTCAAGATAACGTCAGCCACTCCAAGGTCCTTCATCTCAAAGTTCTGAGATAGGAAAGACTTAACTTCCTCGATCAACTTGAGATTAGTCCCAAATATCAGTATGTCATCAACATACAAACACAGTATAACTCCTTCGCCCCCACCATAGCGATAGTATACACATTTGTCGGCCTCATTAACAACAAAGCCAACAGATGTCAACGTTTCATTAAACTTGTCATGCCATTGCTTAGGCGCTTGTCTCAGGCCATACAAAGATTTCACCAACTTACACACCTTTCCTTCCGGACCATCCATCACAAAGCCATCAGGCTGTTGCATATAGATTTCCTCCTTTAGCTCTCCGTTCAGGAAAGCCGTCTTAACATCCATCTGATGAATGAGAAGACCATGTGAGGCCGCCAACGAGAGTAATACTCGAATGGTGGTCAGTCTGGCCACAGGTGAATAGGTGTCGAAGAAATCTTCTTCTTCTTTCTAGGCGTAGCCCTTGGCCACAAGCCTAGCCTTGTACTTTTCTGTCGTACCGTCGGGCCTAAGCTTCTTCTTGAACACCCACTTGCATCCCAATGGTTTGCAACCATAAGGACGTTTGGTAAGCTCCCAAGCCCCGTTAGCCATGATGGAATCCATCTCGCTATGGACCGCATCCTTCCAGTAGTCAGCTTCTGGAGATGCATACGCTTCTGAAATAGAAGTGGGATTATCCTCCACGAGGTATATGAAGAAATCATCACCAAAGGTCTTTACAGTCCTTTGTCTCTTGCCCCTACCAAGGGATTCCTCATTATCCTCCTCAGGATTTTCATCATGTGTTTGATTATAATATTCCATCGGAATGGCAGGTTCAGGAGTCTCCTCAGATTCCTGTCTAGAAATGCTTTGTACATCACTCATGGGGAAAATGTCCTCAAAGAATGTAGCACCTTTAGACTCCATAATTGTACCGACCTTCATGTCAGGTACCTCAGATTTCACTACTAGAAATCTATAGCCAACACTATTCATAGCATAGCCCAAATTAACAGAGTCCACGGTCTTTGGTCCAAGCTTACGCTTTTTGGGGATCGGCACATTAACTTTCGCCAAGCATCCCCAGGTACGTAAGTACGAGAGTGTTGTCCTTCTCTTGGTCCACTTCTCGTAAGGAGTGATCTCGTTATCCTTTGTTGGAACTTTATTCAGGACATGACAGGATGTCATTATAGCCTCACCCCACCATGCCTTAGATAAACCCGACGTATCTAACATGGCGTTAACCAAATCAGTTAGAGTATGATTTTTCCGCTCGGCAACCCCGTTTGACTGGGGTGAGTAGGGAGGCGTCCTCTCGTGAATAATGCCGTGTTCCGCACAAAAGGCATCAAACTCTTTCGAGAAGTACTCTCCACCACGATCTGACCGGACTCGTTTAATTTTCTTTTCAAGTTGATTCTCAACTTCTGCCTTATAGATTTTGAAGTAGTGTAGAGCCTCATCTTTAGTATTTAACAGATACACATAGCAATATCTAGTGGAATCATCTATCAAAGTCATGAAATATTTCTTTCCACCTTTAGTCAACACACCATTCATCTCACAAAGATCAGAATGTATGAGTTCCAGTGGCGCCAAGTGTCTCTCCTCTGCTGCCTTGTGAGGCTTGAGAGGTTGCTTAGATTGCACACATGAATGGCACTTAGAACCTTTGGCTAAAGTGAAACTCGGGATTAAATTCGATTTTGCTAGCCGCGTCATAACACCGAAACTAATGTGACAAAGACGTGAATGCCAGACTTCAGATTCATTAACACTCAAATGAATATTGTTCACGACTTTATTACATAGATCTGCAAGAGAAAGGCGGAACATGCCTCCGCATTCATAACCCTTTCCAACAAATAGCCCATATTTCGTAACAACTAATTTATTAGACTCGAATACCAACTTAAACCCTTCCCTACATAGAAGGGAGCCACTAACGAGGTTCTTCTTGATGGCGGGGACATGCTGCACGTTCTTCAGCTGCACGATCCTTCCCGAAGTAAACTTCAGATCGACCATGCCAACACCAAGAACAGAAGCACTCGCGCCATTCCCCATCAGTATGGACCCGTGACCCGTGGCCTGGTAAGAAGAAAACAATGAAATGTCAACACACACATGAACACCTGCACCTATGTCGACCCACCAATCGGTGGACAGCCAAACTGAAAATACAGCAAATAAATTACCGTACCCGGATGCACCACTCTCATTGTTGCTCACAATCATATTGACAGACTTGGAGTCCTGCCCTTGCTTCTTATACTTGTTTGGGCACTTGTTGCCCCAATGTTCAAGCGAACCACAAGTAAAGCATCCCTCATCCTTTTTATTCTTCTTGAATGTCTTCTTACCCTTCTTCTTAAAGTCGGCACTCTGTTGGACACCGTTCTTTCCCTTGGACTTGTGGGAATTGGAGTTCTTCTGATGCACCATATTGGCCACAGAAGTTCCTTCTACCCCTTTTCCGTGCGAGTCCTTTGCCCTTGAATTCTGCTCAACACTCAGATGGCCTATGACATCCTCCACAGAGAATTCACGCCTCTGATGTTTCAGAGTGGTGGCAAAGTTCCTCCAGGAATTAGGAAGCTTAGCGATTATGCAGCCCGCAACAAACTTTCCCGGTAACTCGCACTTAAGAAGCTCAAGCTCCTTAACAATGCATATTATCTCATGAGCCTGCTCCAATACAGGGCAGTTTTCAACCATCTTGTAATCGTGGAACTGCTCTATAATATACATCTCGCTCCCTGCATCGGCAGCCCCGAACTTAGATTCGAGCGCCTCCCACAAGTCCTTGGCAGACCGCACATGCAAATATGCATCAACCAGCTTATCTCCAATCACGCTCAGAACTGCCCCGAGGAACACGACAGTGGCCTCCTTGAACGCCTTCTCCTGTTCAGGAGCGATCGTTCCTGTGGGAGTCACATCGGCGACCCAGAACACGTTCATGGCCGTGAGCCATAAGGTGGTTTTAGTCTGCCAACGCTTAAAGTACGTCCCCGTAAACGGGGACGGTTTCAGTGCAGCAGCAAAACCAGAATTCGAAAAACTCCTACACACATTAGGTTTTTGGATTGATAAGAAAATAGGCAGTTTTTCGATTAAATTAATCCATGAATAAATCATGAGCATGACATGGACAGCATTGATAACACACTGATTACGATCTAACAGAGCATGTACTACGCATATAGTAGAAACATCTACGCACATCGCTAGTACTACTACAACAGAAAGAAACACAAGAAGGATAAACGATGTATACCCTCCAATCGGCCACGCAGCGGTGGTGGCGGCGGCGGCAGCCGCGGCATCCTCGGCGGCCTTCTTGTCGGTCTCGGCCTTCTCAGCGGCGGCACGATCGGCGTCGGTCGACATGGTGATGACGAAGGTGATGCGGATGTAGATGAACAGAAGCGAGCAGTCGCGTAATCGCTACCCAAAAACCTAATCGCCCCTCTTCCGTACAGGATCCGGAGAAGCGGGGTTTCGGAGGCCTGCTCTCCCGTCAACCGTGTACGCGGTGAACGGGACGGAGTCGCCGGCGGTAGCAGCAGCAGAGGAACGACGTGGGCGTGGAGGCGGAGATGCGTTCTGTTTCATGGCGGCTAGGGTTGGCAGCGTCCCACATATATATATGTGCCGCGCGTGGAGAGACGTGGGCTGAACCCACGTCCCACGATCCGACGTCTCAGATCGTGGCCCTACCTGTCAAAGGCTCTCCGTTCCTGACTGGCAAAAATAAGCGCATAGGAGTGAGCTCGGCTCGGCTCAATCCCGCAACCCGCGGCGCGGCGAGCGGAGGAGGAGGAGTGCGCGAGGGCTTCATCTCTTCTCAAGCTCCAATAGCATGATGGAGAGGATCCCTTATAAACCACTCCAACTCTCCTTCCACTTCCGGGGTGGGACTAAACTTCACACCACCTTGTCATGCCACCTACATGGGCCCTTAGAGATCAAATCTGAAATTGTCATATGGGCTCTAGGCCCATCTCATATTTCAACAGTATGGATGTTAGATTATCATTTTCAGAGTAGAGGCACAAGATTTGCCTCTACCACTAATCAAGCAGAAAATAATGGTTCAATTAATTTGCGTAGTTGCAGAAAATAATGATTTAATTGATTAAGTTGAAAACCTTACAAACTTGTCCAAGAATGGCGAATAAGCAACAACCCAACAAGGCATGCAGACTACGACTACTCCCTAACCTTGAAGCAACACAACCACCGTGACCCATCATCGAACGCACCAGGCACACCACTCCTGCAAACCTGTGTTGTGTCCGAACCTCACATAAAAAACACCGGCTATTGGCTGCAACTGTGAAAAAACACAACAACGACGACAAACACAACCAAGACCATGATAACAACCCAAAAGGCCGCCTATCATCCGTCATTTAACTATATATGCATAAGCACATGTCGCTACATATGTATGCAATTCTTGGTGAAGATAGCTTTTCATGCACATGCCAATACGTATGTAGTCCCGAGCAATTGTAATTAGGATGTGGGCGTTAGACTGAAAATCATGCCCCCAAGGCCCTATCCATCACAAGTGGTGAGAGAGTGTGTTCTATCATGCATCGGGTACAGATATTAAATTATCTTTTTCAGAGTAGTGGCACAAGATTTGCCTCTACCACTAATTAAGCAGAAAATAATGGCTCAATTAATTTGCATAGTTGTAGAAAATAATGGTTCAATTAATTAAGTTGAAAACCTTATAAACTTGTCCATGAAAAGCCAATAAGCAACAACCCAACAAGGCATGCGGACTACGACTACTCCCAAATTTTGAAGTAGCGCAACCACCATGGCCCATCATCAAACGCATGGACACAACACTTCTGCAAAACCCCGACACATGTGTTGAGTCCCAACCTCACACAAAAAACACCAACAATTGGTTGTGACTTAAAAAACACAACAACGACGACAAACGCAACGAAACCATGATAACAACCTAAAAAGTTGCAGATCAACCATCATTTGACTATCAACACCTTTCCTTTACCGTCACTATTCATGCATTTGCTCATGTTTGCTTTCTTAGTCAAGATGCCCGATCAAGGATTAGCGTCATCCTTGGTGGGTTTGTCCTTGTTTACTTTCTCATCTAGAAGGTAGACAATCGTCTTGTTGGATCAAAGGTTACCACCACCCAAAGTGGTGAGGAAATCGCAAACCTTGGAGATAAAGAGGGCCCTAGAAACAGATGGTAACACATGCGTCTCAAGAACATCATCAACTACAAGAACCACCTGCTTAATGGATTTTGGCAAATGAGTACCAGAACTGTTAAAACCAACACGCTCCTCAAAAGAGGACATCTGGTTGGGTTCCAAGGGGCATGGTGGGGGCACCATAGGCACAACTTGTTTCTTCGTTTTGGTCTTTCCTAGTGGAATCCTCGACATCGTCCTCAAGTAAAGTGACACTTAGATTATTTCACTTCACATTTATAAGCATTTTTCTAAAACGGGACTAGACATAAACCTTAGAATGACTATGTCATTTACTCACGTTATAAAACGAATGTATTGCCTGGCCCCATTAATCAAATTGTGAGGGATTACCATCTTTTATCAATAAAAATTCCAGAACACGCAAGTGCTTTGCACGTCATTTCATTAAGAGAGAAAGAGGGTTCTAGTTACAATAAACACTGACAGAAAGCACCAGGCGCAATGCCACAACCAATAGAATAAGAACAGACTACTCACTCACTTGACCTCTGCTTCTCCTTCCAAGCTAACTCCCATAATTTCCATTTTGCATGGATAGCACCCAAGACTGCGCTGAGGGAGGAAATTTGATCGAAAGTGTATAAATTTCTTTCATTCCATGGCTAAGGCATAGTGAGAATGATAGGGCATTGATCCTTCTCCTGATTGTTGGCCACTAGCACAGATATATCGAGCCACCAGTGGATGATCACAACATCCAGCTGCGGCATGTGACTGTCAAGACCCTAAAGACTGTAGAACCGAAAGGCACACCAGATTGTCGAACCTGCATTGGACGAACAAATGGTTGATGATTCCCGGGATCTTGCAATCATAAAGTGAAGCCCCCTTCATGTGGCAATCCACGAGCTTGAAGTGGGTCCATGGTCCAACACATGTTCCTCATAACCAACCAAGTGAAAAACTTTAGCTGCAAAGGCACCATGGATGACCAAATTTCATCCGCTCTCAGCATGTGCGTCATGCCCTCGAAAAACGCGAAGTAGGCAAAGCAATGTGAATGCATGTAGACGTGTCTGCGCCATTTTCAACCGTTTGCGAGTCCGAAAAAACACTAATCTTTATTACTTCGATACCCGTGCTAGGTTTAAGGGCATTCACAGATTCCGGGACGTCATCCGCCCGCATGCCTACAAGAGGAGTACAATCCCTAGGAGATCCAAATCCAGCAAAAACGATTCAGATAATCCACATTTAGTAGAGGTAGTGATGAGATGGTTGTTTGTCCAGAGGATGCAAAATTGGTGAATCATATGTTGAGAACTCGACCTTTTTATGTCGGTGAGCCGAGTGCCCTAGACGATGGCGTCGCGAACCGAACAAGGTCCAGAATAAAAGCTCTCGATTGGTGATGAGGCGGTGGCCACATCTTCCTCCACATGGATTGGTCGTTCTGCTACTGAGTAATCAAAGGAAATCGGTTAAGGTAGTACTTTTTCTTCAACAACCTGCTTTCCTCTAATATTGTGGATATATGCAGTCGATAGAAAAATGTATGTTTAAATCATCAACAATACTCCCTTCATATCGGTGCATTAGACATCTTATATGGTGCATCACGAGGAAGACGGAAGGAAAAATGAGATAATTTAATGTTTATTTGCTATTACCACTGCACCATTGCATGCAAAGAACTGGCCACTGCATGTCGTGT
The DNA here is from genome assembly GCF_003073215.2 of Triticum urartu. NCBI lineage: Eukaryota > Viridiplantae > Streptophyta > Magnoliopsida > Poales > Poaceae > Triticum > Triticum urartu. Next base: position 415,469,860 of record NC_053026.1, on the reverse strand, counting down.
TTGGTAGTCTCAAGTCATTGAAGTCACAAACGTCCCACATCTTCAATTGACCATTTTCTTTTTTCTAGGCAAGAAATAGAGAACGAGGTGCGGAGTTAATGCATCACGTCTAAGCGTTTGGGATTATTTAATTTTGTAATGTGCCTACTGCATAGGTACGAAGGGAGTAGTAGGATTGTGGGTTTAGTCCCACAAATTTAAACCCGGATACATCCTTAAAAAAATCAAAACCGGATACATCGAACACCAAACCTGCGAAACCATTTTTTTTCTCTGACTTTCGCTTGCACTTGCAGAGCAATGCGCCACATTCGTAGACACACCAGTTGCTGCCCATGACATTTCACATTGCTGTCGTTTTAGTCGTTCTATTTATTGTTACAGACAACAGCGGGAGGCCGACGAGGGCACTCGCCAGGCCAGGCCGCTCCGGGCGGTTGGATCGACGCCGAAGTCGCACTGCATGCCTTTTGCTATCGTGGCAGGCGTCTCTTCCTAATTAAGTGTGGCCGATGCTTAGGGTAAGTAGGAAAGGAAACACTGTACTAGTGCGAAAGATTTCCATCACGAAAGTTCATAGGGATTAGCTAGATTAGATGGAGCACCCCACGACCCGGCGATCCAGTACGCGCTAAGAGTTGGACACAAACCTGCCCCCTCTTAATTAATCTCTCTAGCTAAGCCTATCCCGTCCATGAAACCCATCGTCAAGAATGGCACAACGTCAATCAAAAGATTAATGATTCCCGGCCGGCCTGAAGCAGGCAATCAAGATGGAAGCGTACGTGCCGGCGGCCTGTCAAGGCTCGGCAGCTGGGCCATCGATCGGCCGACGTGTCCCGTCCACCATCGTCATCCTTGCGAGGCCAACCAATGCAACGCCCCGCGGCCACCGCCACCGCCTACCGATCGTCGTCGCGGCCGCTCGGCCCCGGAGCCGGAGGTATCCGCAACCACTAGCGCTGAAAGCCCGGCCTGCCCGGTGGTTGGCGGTCCAGCCGGCCGGGTTCGGCGACCGTTCCATCGGCCGTATCCGCGCCGAATTAACTCCGGCGAGTGCTGCATGCAACGCCCCCTACGTGATCACCCGGCGGCCCAGCGCCACCGAAACACATGCATGGACCGGAAGCGCCGACGCGGTGGCGCCTTGGCTCCTAGTATCTCGTCCTCACCCGGCGCTGCTCGCGGACAAGCCGAACCGGCGAACGCATCACGCGACGCGGACGCGTGAAATCTGCGCGCGTCGCGCCTGCAACCACATGCGACGCGACGTGACCTGACCTGATCCGGGGGCTTGACTTCGAGGTGAAGGCGTGAAAAGAAACAACCTGGTGCACACTCCATCTGCCAGCGTTGGCATACGCATGCATGTCGCTGCCGCGAACATTTATCCGTCCACGTCCCTTTTGATTTTCCGGCCCGGTTTCTTTCTCCCCGCATCCCTATCAATTAACTCCGTCTGGTTGGAGAGCTAGCTAGCCGGGTCGGTACGCACTGTGGTGGTGGTGGTAGCGGCAGCGGTGGTGGTGGTGACCGATACTGGTGGCTCGGCTTTACCCTCATGGATCGACCACGTCTCATGCGTATATAAACAGCGCGGGCGCGGCGCTGATGGCCAGAGACGTGTGGTGCAGCCCGCAGGGGAACTGTACCGTGCCGTGTTCCCTTCATTCCCGTGTCACGCCTCTCGCCACCTTCCCTCTCCTCCGCGGGCTCTCACGGCGACATAACCGAGCTCTGCGCTGCCAGAGGGGACGAGAGCGCGACGAGCAGGGGCTCCAAGTCTGTGTGTGGCTACTAGCTAGGTACGCGAGCGCATATGGGTGCTGCGTTCCTGTCTTCATGGCCATGGGATAACCTTGGCTTCTTCAAGGTATGCACGATGGATTTGTGTTTGCTTTCTTTTTTCTCCTGTCTCTGAGTGTTACTGACGTGGCCTGGCGTTTGCATGCATGCGTCGTCGTTTCTCCTCAGTATGTCCTGTACGGGCCTCTGGTGGGGAAGGCGTTGGCGGGGCGGGCGTGGGAGGCGGCGAGCCCCGACCGCTGGCTCTGCCTCCTGCTGGCGCTCTTCGCGCTCAGGGCCTTGACCTACCAGCTCTGGAGCTCCTACAGCAACATGCTCTTCCTCACCCGCCGCCGCCGCATCGTCCGCGACGGCGTCGACTTCGAGCAGATCGACAAGGAGTGGGACTGGTACGTCACGTACGCGTGCGCATGTGCGTGCATGCCTATACATGCGACCGAAGAGCTAACAAATCCAGCTCCGGCGACCGTGTGTGTTTCCAGGGACAACTTCCTGATACTGCAGATAACGATGGCGGCCACGGCGCTCTACGTCTTCCCGTCGCTGCGGCACCTCCCGGGGTGGAACACCGGGGGCCTCGCCGTCGCCGCCGTCCTCCACGTCGCGGCCACCGAGCCCCTCTTCTACGCGGCGCACAGGGCCTTCCACGGCGCCCGCCTCTTCGCCCGCTACCACGCGCTTCACCACTCCAACATGGTGCCCACGCCCTTCACAGGTACGTACGTGACCAAGATACTTTGTGTTAATTGTCTGGATTGAACTGATCGATCGATCGATCCCAAGTTCTCAACACACATGACACATGCATGCGTGCAGCCGGGTTCGCGACGCCGCTGGAGCACGTGGTGCTGGGCTTGCTCATGGCGCTGCCGCTCGCCGGCGCGTGCGCCGCGGGTCTGGGCTCCGTGGGGCTGACCTTCGCCTACGTGCTCTCTTTCGACTTCCTCCGGGCCATGGGCCACTGCAACGTGGAGCTGTTCCCCGGCGGCCTCTTCCGGTCGCTCCCGTTCCTCAGATACCTCATCTACACCCCAACGTAAGCCGCCTGCCTCACCATCAAACACACACAGGCATAGTCCCTTCTAGCAGTATTTCCCTTTCGTTCGTTCGGTCACAACTTAACTGAGCACAGTTTGAAAACTAGTGTGTCGGTACCAGATTTTATTCACTAGCTACTAGTACTTATCGGGCAATCATAGGCCTTGTGTACGGCCGGGCCGGCGAGTCTGGCCAGATATGGTGCGTCTACTTTGGCACAGCACACCAGATAGTACAGCCCGAACCCACCCCCAACCCACGCGCGGGGAACAGCGGGTCGTCGATCGAGCTCCGCCGTGCATTACTGCCGGTGCCGGCGGCTCGCCAACCGCTTCCCTGGTCACCTGTCAACATAGTATCGTTCGTTCGTTCCCACCTATCGATCGGGCACGTATGGTATGGCTGGCCAGCTGACGCTTGGCCTTTTTGCCGCAGGTACCACACCATCCACCACACCGGGAAGAAGGCCAACTTCTGCCTCTTCATGCCGCTGTTCGACCGCCTGGGCGGCACGCTCGACGCCAGCTCCTGGGAGCTGCAGACGAAGAACAGAGCAGGTAAAATAAAATCTCTTCAACTCGAGCGCTACCGCCACAGTTTCTAGTAGCCAGCTTGCGTCCGCCCTGCTGCATGTCCGGCTCGGCCGGTTCCATCCATGTCCATGCGTCATGCGTTTCGTCGCAGCCGAACCGAGTGCGGCGCTAGACTCGGACGGGGCACGCACCCGCCGGCAACTTTGGTGCTCCACACGCAGAGGCTTCTGGACCGTACTAGCCTGATCCGTCTGTGTAGTTGCAACAGCTGGCGCGTTGATTGCAGAGGCGGACGGAACGGAAAGGTTCGTGCTTAACTGCAGGTTAGGGCCGGAGTCCCTGTCGCGGATCCGCTCCGCAGCGACGCCGAACGGGATATGCCATCGGTAATCCTAACACTGGCGTTGAGCGCGCCATTAGGGATGACGTGCACGCCGCCTGTGCGGTCAGCACCCGGCACAGCAATCGTCGTACTCTAGGCTGATTAGGAAAGCAATCGAGCAGCTGGGGACTGCACTACGTACAGCAGAGTCAGCGGTTGCCGCCATGGCATGGCGTCCCAACCAACTGATGTTTCAATCACTCCACTTAAGTCTCCATGGCATTATTGAGTGGTACTGTATTAGTAACTGCATGCATGTATCGGCTCTGAATTTGTTACCTGGGTCATGGGTGCAGGGATGGACGAGGTGCCGGACTTCGTGTTCCTGGCGCACGTGGTGGACGTGATGCAGTCGATGCACGTGCCGTTCGTGATGCGGACCTTCGCCTCCACGCCCTTCGCGGTGCGGGCCTTCCTGCTGCCGCTCTGGCCCATCGCGCTGCTCTTCATGTTCATGGTCTGGGCCTGGTCCAAGACCTTCGTCATCTCCTACTACCACCTCCGCGGCAAGCTGCACCAGATCTGGGCCGTCCCCAGATACGGCTTCCACGTACGCACACTACATGTTTCTGATTACCACTAGCTTCAGAATTCTTTTGCTAGCTGATCCATCGAGCTTCTTGTCTCTGCGTTATCATGCAGTATTTCCTGCCGTTCGCCAAGGACGGCATCAACGACCAGATCGAGCTGGCCATCCTGAGGGCCGACAGGATGGGCGTCAAAGTCGTCAGCCTTGCAGCTCTGAACAAGGTCTCTTCTTCACTTCATGCCGTGCACCTAGCTGCTGCCTGTAAATGGTGCCTAACTGCCCAGGTGGTGATGTGCAGAACGAGGCGCTCAACGGCGGCGGCACGCTGTTCGTGAACAAGCACCCGAACCTCCGGGTGCGCGTCGTCCACGGCAACACGCTCACGGCCGCGGTCATCCTCAACGAGATCCCCAAGGGCACCACCGAGGTCTTCATGACCGGCGCCACCTCCAAGCTCGGCAGGGCCATCGCGCTCTACCTCTGCAGGAAGAAGATCCGCGTCATGGTAAACACACGCCGCAGAAGCGGACTGATCAGTGTGTAAGCGAGCTGCGGCTAATCGTCTTGAACTGCAGATGATGACGCTGTCGACGGAGAGGTTCCAGAAGATCCAGAAGGAGGCGGCGGCGGAGGACCAGCAGTACCTGGTGCAGGTGACCAAGTTCCAGTCGGCGGAGCAGTGCAAGACGTGGATCGTCGGCAAGTGGCTGTCGCCGCGGGAGCAGCGGTGGGCGCCGCCGGGCACGCACTTCCACCAGTTCGTGGTGCCCCCCATCCTGGGCTTCCGCCGGGACTGCACCTACGGCAAGCTCGCCGCCATGCGCCTCCCCAAGGACGCCCGGGGCCTCGGCTCCTGCGAGTTCTCGCTGGAGCGCGGGGTGGTGCACGCCTGCCACGCCGGCGGGGTCGTGCACTTCCTCGAGGGCTACGCGCACCACGAGGTGGGCGCCATCGACATCGACCGCATCGACGTCGTCTGGGAGGCGGCGCTCAAGCACGGCATCCGGCCCGTCTGATCGCTCCTCCTCGATCGGCCCTGCCTGCACCTTCCGTCTAGCTATGGCCCAAACCGGGCCCAAGAAAAAACCTCTATTGCTACTCAGTTTCCTTTTTCTTTTTCTTGCCTAAAAAAACTCGGTATTCTTTTTTCCTTCTCGAAGTATACTACAGCTCGATCCTGTGACGTGGGGTGTTGTTCCTAACGATTCAATTTACAGCTGTACTGTTTTGATTTGTACACATATGTAAGTATACGATACATTCGAAGGCAAAAGGACGCTATATGTGGCATCGATACTTAAGAAATGGTACTTGCATTGATACATACACGATACGTTGGAGATCTGTGTTCGGTCATTGGTGACAATGCAGGAGTGGGTATGGTACTTCGCTAGAGACCATGATGGAACTATTAGCTTTAGCTCCTGCAGACATCTTTTCTCATGCAATGATTAGAAGCCGAACTGCTTGCTATAAGGCGGTCATGATGATCAAAAGAGGGACTGGTAACAAGTCAGAATATTCTTTTATTATTAGAGAGATTATTAATAGTATGGGGAGAGGGATTCTTGCATTGCTCATACTCGTCGAAATTGTAATGCGGTTAGTCACGTCCTGTCTAATTTTGATAGGTTGCAACGCCAAATTATGGTTTGATTAGGCTCTGGTCCAGGTAAGGTCTTGAAACTTGTAAGACGAGATTGTAACACCTGATTTTGAGTAATGCAAGCAATATTTTGCAAAAAAAGAACTGAATATACTTTGTTGTTTCTTTACGGGTTTCATATATGTTGGAGTATATATCTGGTCAGAAATCATATTCCTACGCACTACTTATTATGAAGATTGTATGTGCTGTGAAGGAGGAAATAACTACCTGGAGTAAATGTGAAGATAACCGCCATTCGATTCAACTAGTAACACAAGATTTCCGTAAAATTGGTAAGAATAGCATGGCTCGATGTTGGCTTTGGGTATGACTATAATTTGGGTGCTTGCTTGGATGGAAACTAATGTTTCGGCGTTGTTGACATCTTTCGTCATCTCCGTTAGCAGAATGTGCTATGTGTTGTGATGGCGGGATCCCCTAGGATAGGCCCATGACAATGATTCAGCCTAGCAGGCATGAACAGACCGACTTTGTGCCAAGAAATCACTCGCCTAGGTCGGCATCATGAAGGCCCAATTCGATTACCCTTCTCCAACGCAGATCCAAGCTGTCGGGCAGAGTCTTTTTTTTTTTGAACGGACCAGCTGATGGCTGGCATATATTGAAATCATAGTAGGAAGCAGGCGGGAAAACATTGAAAGCTGTCGGGCAGAGTCATTGGGACGTCGACGAGCCCAAGACTGGAGAGGACGCAACAACCATAGCCCTAGGACCGGAACGTTGCCGAGAAAGGACGCTGGCAGGCTTCTTCCATACTTTTTTTGAGGCTTCTTCCATACTTGACAACGACCGGTCTTGGTGAACCGTTGAACCGTATATTAGTCGGGCCGGGTCAAGTCTCTGACACGTACGTGCAGGCCTAAAACCACAGCAAAGAGCCCTTCCCGATTCTCCTGCCTCCACCGGGCCGAATCTCCAGGCCGTGGGCCGTCGTCCACATCACAACTCTCTGCTGCCTCCACCGGGACCACCAGCAGCAGCAGCGGCCGCCGCGGCGCACGGGCGGCCGCGCCTCCGCTCGCTGCCAGCGCGGCAGTTCCCCGCCGACCTCCGCATTCCCCTAGGTTCGTACTCCTCCGCGCGTCCTCTTGGGAACTATTAGGAACTGTCGCGAAGATTACCTGATGCGCGTGTTCTTTAGGAGCTCAGGGATTTGGGTCGCCTACTATTACTCTACTCTGTAGTTTTTATCCCCGTGATGCAAAATGAGCGCAAGCAGTTCCTAGTTAAACGTACCTCCAGCTTACTGAATTGCTCGAATGAGGCCTGGAATGTACGGCAGAATCTGATCTACGAGTATATGACAGGATTTCTGTGTACTGTTCATACGGCAGGGCTTCTTCTACATTATACTCAAAATTGGAGATGGTGTTTGCTGATTTTGGTCCTTTGGGCTTTGTCTCCATAGTAGTATTGCAGGTTTTCTGCTCATGGTTTATGTACAGGCTCATTTCCTTTTTCTTTTACGCGCCGGCTTGACCTCATCAAGTGACAAGTGAGAATCTGAGGTGAGATGGCATGTGGTTTTCCCCCTGTTCTCTCCATGCTCCATCAAGAGGTATTTGCAGATTTTAGGGTGCCCTGATATTTGTATGATTCTAGTAATGCTTTTTTTGCGAGCTTGTTACATTGCTTTCTTCTGGTTGCTGGTAGCATGAAAAGCGCATGATCTAGTTCAGTTGGCAGCATGAAAAGTGCATAGCCTGATTCTTGAAATAATTTCATTATTGCTCTACCCATGTGATATATGTTTGGGTCTAATGTGGCTAGTCCGTACGACTCATGCACTCGTGGGGGCAAGCAGAGACAATAATGAGATTTTGTCCTATTAAGCATTGTTGATATATGACCACCGAATTTGCTGAGCATTATTGGAGGGGTACATTTCATGGCATGACTCATACCTGACATTTTCCTTGTGTGATCTACAAGGATACGGAGGCTGATCTTGCTATAGAATCGTACTCGAACCTACATAATAAGCATGATTTTCTCTCTGTACATTGAAATGTTGGTATGAGTCAGGAATTTTTTTGGAGTATGAATTCATATTGTAATGTTCACATCTAGTCTTCTGTTGTTTACTTTATTCTGAGATTGTACTATTTTTTTTAAAGTGCAATACATTGAGTGCTAAAATTGCAGTTTCTGTGGTTGTTGATGGAAGATACTGGCCATGCTCAGAAAAGTGCAAACTCTATATATTCTAGTAAGACATATGTTCTGTTATACTCCCTCCGTTTTTATTTACTCTGCATATTAGAGTTGACTGAAGTCAATCTTCTTAAAATTTGACCAAGTTTATAGAAACGAATATAAATAGATATCATAACAAATTTATATGATGTGAAAGTACATTCAATAATAAATCTAATGGTATTGAATTGTTATTGTATATGTTCATATTTTTGTCTATAAATTTAGTCAAAGTTTACAAAGCTTGACTTTGACCAAAGCTAATACGCGGAGTAAATAAAAACGGAGGGAGTACTTCTATATAATAACCATGGTTGGTAAAGATTCAGACCAATAGTGGGTTGACCTGTAACTAGTAATGTTCAAGGCAGCGTGGCGGAATGACTGGATGTTGACCTGGGATCAGCTTCTCAGTTCCATTGTTTTATATACACAGACTCTGCAGATTAACTTTGTATGCGAATTATTTGTTAGACATCCCCACACTCACACCAAAAAAATTGGATTGAAGAATGCACACCATTGCTTCTTAGTTCTTTCGCATCAAGGCAAATGGTAAAAAGGTGTTTCAACAGGAATGCTGAATAACCCCTATTACTTGATGCATTTTTATGTTGCTGATGAATAGTTTGAAAGGTGACAATACCTCAGTTAAGTACCAGTTCATTTTCTCTAGTAATCAAAAGTAAATAGCTATATGTATCTCCTTAATAATTATAGCTGTGTAATAGGGTATTATCATCACCAGGCCTAAGTTTAACTAAAATCGATCATGCTCAGAGGTTATGAATTCTGATAACTACTCATTTTAGTCAGAGTTAGGTTGCACACTGCTTTTCAAGTTAGGCAATACCGTGCTACTTCAATTAAACCAAGCTTTCTGTTTAGCTGGAATCCCCAGTCTGGACAACCGCTTCCCGGTGTTTTCTGTAAAGTATTCAACGAAGTTATCAACCTTTTCAAAATACCATGATGTGAAACTGTATGCATTTGGCTCTGTATTCCACATGGGCGTCATTCCCATACTAATGCAAAATTATTGCTCATGGTGCTATATATTATGATTTGTCATTTGCCTAATGAGGCTGAGGTTGTAAGATATGGCTTGTGCCAGAGTTCAACCATCAGTGGCTTGGTGCGATGTGTTTGTCGTTGCAGTTGGTTGTGTTTATAGCTGCCACCTCAGCTGATACTTGGCTATGATGGACAGTCCAAATTGCAGTATCAGAGGCACATGCTCACACATGGATGGGCTCCATGTGTTTCAGTAAAGTCATGCAGCCCCCTGGAGTTGTACCATTAAGGTACAGGGGACCTTGACAAATACATCTGGCTGTGCCTCATTTTCAGGGTACTTCCTGAAAGATTTGTCAAGACAGGGCTAGGATGGGGGGCAGGCATTTATGTTGTTTAAATTATTAAATGTTATGTTAGTTTTAGATTGGTACCGCATGAGTGCCCCTACACCATAATTTTCCTCCTTTTTTGAAAAGTAGCTTGCACCTCACAAAGTAAGAAGAAATGTTGCTGTTGCCCTTAATTTATGCTTTGCATAACTGCATTCTTAAGCAAGTGTGCAGATTGATTTTCCTGATATTTCTGTTGCTAGTTTGACGAAGGGAGCTTGATTGATCTACGGCCATGTGTAGTGTTTTGTGATTTTAGAAAATGGAAGATGAAAAGGGAAATATGAGATGCTCGTGTGAAATTATTGCATTATTAATTTATGTAGAAGCTATAATGCCAACAATTGAGTGATGTACATGTAGCGTCTGGCATATGAAGTTGTGCAAAAGACCCAAGCATCACATATGCAATATGTCAGGCTTGCAGCTCAGTAGTACAATTATGAGCAGTAGTAATGGGTCTTTTTTCTGGGCGAGCTGGCAAAATATTTGGCATGGCTATGCTGGAAATAGTGAATCTGACGACTGGGGCCAGCTTAGCTGGTTTATTCCCATACACTCAAAGAGAAAGTGAGCTGAAAAGAATTGATGCCAAGCTACAGAAGTACTGCAGCATATTAAAGAAATGTATTGGCCTTGGAGCTTAGCGGACCAGACATCAAGTCAAGTATTGGTTCAGTCAAGCTTCTTATGACAAAAGCATAAGATGAATACCACACAAGATCATGGTTTCACGAGATATGCTTGCTTCACATCATCTGGTTAGTATTCTTCTTCATTTTGCTTTGATATTGTTTCTGTGTTTCCTACCTCTGACTGGAAAAGTTCCGTTTTCTCGAAAGCTATTCATGGTGGAACGATCACTGGATGTGTTGTACTTGTATGGAGTAATTATGGTGTGCACGTGGGCTTATCAGAGAAGGATTGTTACTAGGACCGGAGGCATGCCTGAGTTGCTTGGACATAGACATGTGATGCTGGTACGCTATGATATGGATGTGTCAATAAGAAAATACTAGCAGGTTCAACATGTAATTTTGTTCTCATGTTCTCTATTTTAGTCGAGTGCAGTTCAATGACAATTATGTTGCACTGAAACAGACAATTATCAAACTGCAAAGAACCTATTGTCTTTCTCATGCCTGATGTCCATCATGTCAGTAAAATGTGTTGCTTCTTTTGGAAAATAGTGAAACCACTCCTTGGCATGTGTCGTACCATTTAATATGTTTCAGTTCAGTAGTTCTGATTGTGTTGCCTTGCACTCTTGACTCTTGCTACTCCATGTTGCATAACCTCAAGTACATGTCATACTAAGACCCTTGCTAACAGAGATTTTCGTGGGTGACAGATGTTACATTACCTCTGTGCAATGCTGTTCGGGGCGTGATGGTATGCACCTATTAGAATCTGAAGTTAAAACATAATGTAGACTATTCTAGAAATGGACATGATATAATGGATATGGTAAGTTATTAAACTCCTCTAATTGTCCTTTCACTTGGCCAGCCGTCATGGTGTATCCACCAAAGTTTGTTCAGCATTATTGCAGTTCTGTTACGTGTTGCTGTCGGACACCTGTTTTTTAGGGGTTCACATGAGGAGTTAGACTTCAAAGTAGCAAGTGGGCATGTCGGTTAGTGCTGATCTGGAGAGAGACCAGTCAAGACTTATTTCCTTGCTGATAGCTGAGAAACCTGAGAAATATTGACGAACATTGATTCTTGGATGCTTCACAAATGGGACTGTACTAAAGGTAAGATCTGCCCTGAACTTTACTTTTCTGTCAATAATCACTGGAGCATATGTTGATGTGACGCATTCGCCTATATCTTACATGGTTAGAAAGGAATCCCACAGTTGTACTTGAAGCAAGGGACCTTGACTAAAATAAGTTCTGTTCACTTTTTACGGACTGACAGATCTTTATGTTTTTTTCTTACATTTTTACTTTGCGCGGCAGCTGTTATCTGTTATCCAAGATAGATCAACATACTATGTTGAAGAATTTGCCAACACTGTGCGTTTGTGTCGGAGCCCCAAATAAGTTACAGACCGGGATTTTATTGTGATTACAGTGTCTCGGAGCTATGGTGTTGAACACTACATCTCTGTTCTTCACTCTGAGGATAATAACTAGATCCTGTACCATTGCCAAATATATAAATCATAACGTGATAAAAATATATAGTATTAATTACTCTATCTAAACAGTGCATTACTTGTTGTGCATTAGTTGTAGTCATCCAGGAAACAGTTGAAAAGGAAAGCTGAATAGAAACAACTATATATTCCATAAGATGCAGGGAGGGGCTTAGATAATTGTTCTTGTAGCCAACACCAGTCATTGCCTTGTCAGTAACAATGGCCGGCTTCTGCTGCTAAACAAGCTCCCATGTGTGACCGCACATAGGAGCCACAGCTCACAAACGTAGTACTACTGGGGGGGTACAAGAGATGAGCAGGCAAGAAATGCTCTTCCTACCCAACTAATGTACAATTGCATCCACTCTGGGGCTCAAAACCTCTAACCATGGGCATTGCGGCACTGAGACAGAGATGCGGCATCCGTCACGCACCGTAGATGGCGGAGAGCCTCCGCAGGGCGGCCACCTTGAGCTCCAGGATGCAGATGTACTCGGCGGTCTGCCTGAGCAGCACGTCGACGTCCGCGTCCCGGGCGTCAGGGACTATCTTCTTGAGCTCCCTGAGCCTCCTCAGCACCATGTGCTGGAAGGGCCTCCTGTGCATCAGCGATGCCACCACCCCCTTGCTCTTCCCCACCGTGAACATGGCCTTCCTTCTCATCTCTCTCCCTTTCTCCCTCCCCAGGTTGCTATGTCACTTCTGACTTGTGCTGTGTGGAGGGTGTGTGCTGAGGGACACAGCAGGGGGCGCGTATATATAGGGGCGAGGCAAGGGATGTTTCACTTGGCCATGTGGGGAGGACTAGGTTCTAACCTGTAGACTGAGCTGTAAGGATAGCTAGCTCCCACAGGCCATGAACTGTCCGGCGGTCATTGTATAGGATGGTGCCTCGCTGTTTGGCGTTTGCAACTTGTGGTGATTTGGTTGAAACCTAGGCTGCTCGACCGGTGATCTTGGGTTTTGCCCAACTTCCGCTCAGCTGATGATCATCTAATGATTGTCTCAGCTGCTCGTATATTATTATATAGTACATAAAAAAGAGTTCAGGAGGAACTATCTGGTCTGGCTGGTCTGGTCCGGTGTACATATCAATATCAATATTATATGCACCTAATATAATTAGCTTTGGCCTTCTTTCCCATGTGATTTTAGTTAGCAAACTCCCTTAAATAATTGTGCAAGTGCATTCTCTAGTTTGCCTTTTTAGCGGTTTATTATTATTTAGACACCAGTTTGTGAGAGTGAGCTGACAGGATTATCTTGTTCTTTTTTAATGTTCCATGCGCGCACCCACCGTGCATTTGTTTCTTCCTTGCCATGGCAGCATTATGCCCCCTGTATGCATACAGTCTACCGATCGCTATGAGCCCCAAGGCTATATATAAACAAACCAGCAAGGCACTGCACTGCGCAGATGTCTTCCGATGTCGTTCTTGCTCGCCTGCGTTTGCTGCTAGCTCCAAACAAGTGCTCTTGTCCTAATCACAATCATCGAACGGCCAGCATTATTTGCAATGATCAGAGGAAATGTCCGTGCATGTGGTCTTCGCCAGCTTGCGTCGTGCAAATTAAATTGAACTGCAGATTGACGGCAATCTATCTATCACTGTGGCCGTGTGCCAGATACTGCACTCGTATAGTCCTATGCTTATCATGATTGGAGAAGGGTAAGGGTTATATTCCTCGGTTTGAAACTTCTAAGAGCATCTCCTAGGTGGTCTATGGATGCCGGTGTAACTTTTGTTACTTGTGTATTTGTACTGCCATGACATTTAAAAAATAGACCAGACATGTTTCCTTTGCCGGATAGAGGCAACAATGATTAAGGGTCTCCCTGATGGATGCAGCTAAGGCGCTCTTCGTTATTCCCCTATCTAAGTTCCACCTAGAGAGGGTAGTAGCTTCTGATGGATGCATCTTGTACATCTCATAAACATACTAAGGTTCCTCCATGTCTCCGAGAACTCGGGGTTTGACATAGAAACAAAAAGCATCATAAAAGTGTTTATGGCAATAGCGGATGAATGATTAATGTAACACATATGAATCCAAACTAGGATATCGTATTACAATGAGATGATTGACGGAATTGATGATAAGGATGTGGGTGATGATGATGATGAAGATCGATGGCGTAGTCTCATTGATTGGGGTGGTGGAGGAGCGATACCCTTCTGCCAATCCCCCCTTCGCATCCCTTCCAAAGGTGAGGTTTTATGGTCTTATTCATGGTTCTGGCCTCTTTATTCGTCGCCTCTGAATTCGATAGCAAGAGTTGAAGTAGTCGACTAGGGGTGGTGGCGCCGTATGGTACGAGCGTCCACGCTCGTACCGCCCACCATCTTCGCCTCTCGAAAGCCCTGCACGGCTGGTTTTTGTCCCATGTAATCTTCTCTCCATAAGAAAGTTTACTGTAAGCTCAATTAGTGTGATTTTCACCCAGAATTAGGCATTTTCCAATGAATGCTCTCAAAACATCTTTCTCCTTTGGTAACCTGGCGAAATCAGGCAAAAAGGTCGTGTGAGCATTGTAAAATTCTGAAAATCATATGACTATTATGCAGAAATAAAGGATAAAAGTGATGCAAAAATGGACTCATCAACTCCGCCAAGCTTAGAATTTTTATCGGCCCCAGCTGAAAGAACTTTGGGATGAACAAAATTCTGAGCTTGGGGGAGTTGATGGGTCCATTTCTGAATCATTTTTTTTTTATCATAAGATAGGCTTGGGGGAGTATATTGTAAGACCAACATTCATCATCGGATAAGTGATTCTTTCTCCACTCATAAGGAGCTAACCGAGCAATTTATTATGCAACTAAATAACTAACTTGCAGAAAAGTAGGCTTGCAGAATGATAAAGGTATAAGGTATTTCGCAGATCTCGACCAAGCTTACAATCAAGCCAGTGAGATCCCAATACCTAATTTTCCATGAGATCGATTGGTGCTTCCTCCTCCTCCGTAGGTTTCTTATTCTTCTCTCAGTTGCATGCAACCATCATACACTTGAAGCGGGTTGACATTATCATCATCTCTTCATGTTGCTTGGATATGCCTTTTGTTGAATAATTACGCATTTTCTTGTTTAATTTAACCCAGAAAAATAGTGGATAAAACATGAATAGCAATATAGTGGTGAAACTAGAAACTAGCAACAATTCGTTGAGACTAGTCATGCAATTAAAATCATAAGCAAAATGCATCATATCCATGTCAATCGCTACTAGCAATAAACCAAATGTTATCCCTAACAATGAGGATAAGATGGCATACGACGCAGTAGCAGAAGGTGCAGATGCCCTGATCGTCATGTCGCTGAAGAAGTCGTTGACGTCGGGGAAGAAGTCATCGTTGGGGAACTTGTTGTCGATGATGTCGCCATTCGCAGCCACGATGAACAAAAATCGAGCAGTCGTGCAAGGACGCTCCCCAAAAACTTGATCGCCCCTCTCCCGTACCGAATCACAAGAGGCGGGGTTTCAGAGGCCTGCTGTCTCACTTCCCGGTGCACGCCGGAAAGAGATAGGCGGCTCAATGCTTTGGAATGAGACGAAGAGTTGTTGTGCTCTCGGAACAACAGAGGAGCGACCTATTATATACTCCCTCCGTCCGGAAATACTTGTCATCAAAATGGATAAAAGGAGATGTATCTAGATGTATTTTAGTTCTAGATACATCATTTTTTGTCCATTTTGATGACAAGTATTTTCGGACGGAGGGAGTACGTGAGAAGAGTTGAAACTGGCCCTTCATTAGTAGAAGAAAAACCGGTGCAATAAACGCCATTAAATAGACACACTAAAAACCATTAAGGAGAGAAGAAACGAGCGCACTAAAACTCACACGAAGTGTTCAGTTTCTTCTCCCATTTATACGTCAATCGTTTCAACTTTCTTCTCGCGTGATAAAATAGCGCATACACGTGGCATGGATAAATTTTCCACACAACCTTGTCATGCATGAATGGGCCACATGAGCCTCTGGGATTTACTTTGAATTATTGGCAGAAAATAAGAATTATTATATGGGCTAGGCCCAATAATTCCAACAATTCTCCACCAGATTCCAGAGGCACATAAAATTTGCCTATGGTTCCAAAACCTTGTTTATATACCGGCGTTTCGGTGGAGACTGTTAAGTTGAACTTATACTTAGAACTCCACGCTACACTCGTTCACATCTTGAACAGTGGACTACACCTTGAACTGCAAGTTTTGTGCAAACAAGTTTCATGTAAAAGCCTTGACCGATACTAGACCGCTGAAAACTTTCCCGCGGGTAGGAGCATATACGTCATACTCCGGGGCCTCTTCGTGAGTTTATTAGAGAACACCCAACTCTCACAGACCGCGACATTTAACAGTCTAACTCATATAGGTGTGTTCTTTCTAGATGTTATGTAGGACAACATCATTGCCTACCCAAGCCATTCAGAACACATTAAGATAAATATCAACCTTCCATAGAGATTAGAAGAAAATTGCATCATAAGGAGTGGATTTTTATCAAATAAATATTCTCCTCTCAGTTATCCAATAGCTTGTCTCGCCAACTTTAATTCATGGATCTCCGATCACAAAGAATGGGTTACCACCATGAACAACTTATGTAGTGGGTCTCAATCCCATCTCCTTCGATGCATTGTCTATCACATTTCGTGATAAACCCTCTGTGAAGGGATCTGTCAGATTCTTCGACGTGTTTATATAGTCCAACGCTATAACTTCGAAGTTTCTCATGAACCTGACAGATTTCAGTCTCCTTCTCACATGTCTTGACGACTTCTTATTATCCTTAGAACTGTTTACCTTGACAATCACAGTTTGATTATCACAGTTCATTAGAATAGCTGGTATTGGTTTTTCAACCATCGGCAAGTCCATCAAAAGTTCTCGAAGCCATTATGCTTCAATTGTTGCCCTGTCTAATGCTCTGGGTTATGCTTCCATTGTTGACCTTGTTAAGATGGTCTGCTTGCAAGACTTCCAGGAAACAACAGCACCACCAAGTGTAGACACATAACCACTTGTTGCTCTAAGCTCATCAGCATCAGATATCCAATTTGCATCACTATAACCTTCAAGTACTCGTGGATACCCGGTATAGTGAAGTCCATAACTCGCAGTACCTTTCAGATAGCGCATTATTCTCTCAAGTGCATGCCAATGAACATCTCCCGGGTTTGAAACAAACTGGCTTAGTTTACTCACAGCAAACGAGATATCAGGCCTCATAGCACTAGCTAAATACATAGGTGAGCCAATGATTTGAGAATATCTCAATTGATCATTTGTTTCTCCTTCGTTCTTTCAAATCAAAACACTCGGATCATAAGGTGTTGGAGAAGGTTTGCAATCTGAATATCCAAAACGACCCAGAACCTTCTCCACATAGTGAGACTGCAACAGAGTGATCCCACCATCACCGCCTCTTAAAAGTTTGATGTTCAAGATAACATCAGCTACTCCAAGGTCTTTCGTCTCAAAGTTTTGATTCAGAAAATCTTTCACTTCCTCAATGACCTTGAGATTTGTTCCAAATATAAGTATGTCGTCAACATACAAACATAATATAACTCCCTCGCCCCCACCATGGCGATAGTACACACACTTGTCGACTTCGTTTGCAACAAAGCACGTAGATGTCAAAGTTCGTTTGAACTTCTCGTGCCATTGCTTAGGTGTTTGTCTCAAACCATACAATGATTTCAACAATTTACACACTTTTGCTTCATGACCATCTACTACAAAACCATCGGGTTGTTCCATGTAAATTTCTTCGTCCAACTCTCCATTTAGGAAAGTTGTCTTAACGTCCATTTGATGAACGAGAAGATTGTGTGAGGCAGCCAATGAGAGTAGTACTCAAATGGTGGTCAATCTGGCCACAGGCGCATAAGTATCAAAGAAATCTTCACCTTCTTTTTGGGTATATCCCTTGGAAACAAGCCGCTCCTTGTACTTTTCAATTGTACCATCGGGCCTAAGCTTTTTCTTGAACACCCACTTACACCCTACAGGTTTACACCCATAAGGACAATCAGTGATCTCCCATGTCCCGTTAGCCATGATGGAATCCATCTCACTATGCACAACTTCTTTCCAGTAGTCAGCACCAGGAGATGAATAAGCTTCTGAAATAGAAGTAGGAGTATCATTCATGAGATACACAATGAAATCTTCACCAAATAACTTTGCGGTCCTTTGTCTCTTGCCCCTTCTAGGAGCTTCATTGTCATCCTCCTCAGGAATATATGTGTGTTTCTTCTCGGAATGTTCCAATGGAACAGTAGGTCCAGGAGCTGTCTTTGACCTCTGACTAGATGAGCTAGGCATATCCTTCATAGGAAATATCCTCAAAGAAAGTCGCATCATTTGACTCCATGATTGTACCGACATTCATGTCAAGTACCTCATATTTCACCATTAGAAATCTATAGCCAATGCTATGGAAAGCGTAACCCAGAAAAACACAATCAACTGTTTTTGGTCCAAGCTTACGCTTCTTGGTAATTGGTACATTGACCTTCGTCAAACAACCCCAATGTCGTAAGTAGGATAGTTTAAGCCTTTTCCTTTCCCATTCCTCAAATAGGGTAATCTATTTATTCTTCATGGGAACTCTATTTAGGACATGACTTGCAGTCATCAAAGTCTCCCCCATCATTCCTTGGAAAGTCCCGTTGTGTCTAACATGACATTAACCAAATCAGTCAGAGTTCAGTTCTTTCATTTGGAAACCCCGTTTGACTGGGGAGAATAGGGAGGCGTCCTCTCATGTATTATACCATGTTCCTCGCAGAATAAATTGAACTCATTGGAAAAATATTCTCCATCGCGATCTGCCCTAAGCCTTTTGATCTCTCGATCGAGTTGATTCTCTGCTTCGGCTTTATAGATTTTAAAGTAGTGCAAAGCCTTGATAACCCACAAGTATAGGGGATCACAACAGTTTTCGAGGGTAGAGTATTCAACCCAAATTTATTGATTCGACACAAGGGGAGCCAAAGAATATTCTCAAGTAGTAGCAGTTGAGTTGTCAATTCAACCACACCTGGAAACTTAATATCTGTAGCAAAGTGTTTAGTAGCAAAGTAATATGATAGTAGTGGTAACGATAGCAAAAGATAACGGTAGCAAAAGTAATATTTTGGGTTTTATAGTGATTGTAACAGTAGCAGCGGAAAAGTAAATAAGCGAAGAACAATATAGGAAAAGCTCATAGGCATTGGATCGGTGATGGAGAATTATGCCGGATGCGATCGATTATGTAACAGTCATAACCTAGAGTGACACAGAACTAGCTCCAGTTCATCAATATAATGTAGGCATGTATTCCGAATATAGTCATACGTGCTTATGGAAAAGAACTTGCATGACATCTTTTTTCCTACCCTCCCATGGCAGCGGGGTCCTATTGAAAACTAAGGGATATTAAGGCCTCCTTTTAATAGAGTACCGGACGAAAGCATTAACACATAGTGAATACATGAACTCCTCAAACTACGGTCATCACCGCTAAGTATCCCGATTATTGTCACTTCGGGGTTAACGGGTCATAACACATAATAGGTGACTACAGACTTGCAAGATAGGATCAAGAACTCTCATATATTGATGAAAACATAATAGGTTCATATCTGAAATCATGCCACTCGGGCCCTAGTGACAAGCATTAAGCATAGCAAAGTCATAGCAACATCAATCTCAAAACATAGTGGATAGTAGAGATCAAACCCTAACAAAACTAACTCGATTACATGATAAATCTCATCCAACCCATCACCATCCAGCAAGCCTACGATGGAATTACTCACGCACGACGGTGAGCATCATGAAATTGGTGATGGAGGAAGGTTGATGATGACGATGGCGACGGATTCCCCTCTCCGGAGCCCCGAAGGGACTCCAGATCAGGCCTCCCGAGAGAGTTTAGGGCTTGGCGGCGGCTCCGTATCGTAAAACGCGATGAATCCTTCTCCCTGAAAGTGAATATATGGAGTCAAGGTTGAGGTCAGTGGACCATCAGGGGGCCCACGAGGCAGGGGGGCGCCCAGGGGGTAGGGCGTGCCCCCACCCTCGTGGACAGGTGGTGGGCCCCCTGACGTGGATCTTTCTTGCAATATTTTTTATATATTCCAAAATAATTCTCCGTTGATTTTCAGGTCATTTCGAGAACTTCTATTTCTGCACAAAATAACACCATGGCAATTCTGCTGAAAACAGCGTTAGTCCGGGTTAGTTCCATTCAAATCATGCAAGTTAGAGTCCAAAACAAGGGCAAAAGTGTTTGGAAAAGTAGATACGACAGAGACGCATCAACTCCCCCAAGCTTAAACCTTTGCTTGTCCTCAAGCAATTCAGTTGATAAACTGAAAGTGATAAAGAAAAACTTTTACAAACTCTGTTTGCTCTTGTTGTTGTAAATATGTAAAGCCAGCATTCAAGTTTTCAGCAAAGATTATGAACTAACCATATTCACAATAACACTTAGGTCTCATGTTTACTCATATCAATGACATAATCAACTAGCGAGCAATAATAATAAATCTTGGATGACAACACTTTCTCAAAATAATCATGATATGATATGACAAGATGATATCTCACTAGCCCTTTCTAAGACCACAAAACATAAATGCAGAGCACCTTTAAAGATCAAGGACTGACTAGACATTGTAATTCATGGTAAAAGAGATCCAGTCAAGTCATACTCAATGTAAACTGACAGTAATGGATGCAAATGACAGCGGTGCTCTCCAACTGGTGCTTTTTAATAAGAGGATGATGACTCAGCATAAAAGTAAATAGATAGGCCCTTCGCAGAGGGAAGCAGGGATTTGTAGAGGTGCCAGAGCTCGGTTTTGAAATAGATATGAATACTATTTTGAGCGGTATACTTTCATTGTCAACATAACAACCGAGAGATCTCAATATCTTCCATGCTACACACATTATAGGCGGTTCCCAAACAGAATGGTAAAGTTTATACTCCCCCTCCACCAACAAGCATCAATCCATGGCTTGCTCGAAACAACGAGTGCCTCCAACTAACAAGAGTCTCGGGGAGTTTTGTTTGCAGTTATTTTGATTTGATTTTCATAAAGCATGGGACTGGGCATCCCGGTGACCAGCCATTTTCTCGTGAGTGAGGAGCGGAGTCCACTCCTCTTGAGAATAACCCGCCTAGCATGGAAGATACAAACAACCCTAGTTGATACATGAGCTATTCGAGCATACAAAACAGAATGTTTATTTGAAGGTTTAGAGTTTGGCACATACAAATTTACTTGGAACGGCAGGTAGATACCGTATATAGGTAGGTATGGTGGACTCATATGGAACAACTTTGGGGTTTATGGAATTGGATGCACAAGAAGTATTCCCGCTTAGTACAAGTGAAGGCTAGAAAAAGACTGGGAAGCGACCAGCTAGAGAGCGACAACAGTCATGAACATGCATTAAAATTAATCAACACCGAATGCAAGAATGAGTAGGATATAATCCACCATGAACATAAATATCATAGATGCTATGTTGATTTTGTTTCAACTACATGCATGAACATGTGCCAAGTCAAGCCACTCGAATCATTCAAAAGAGGATACCACCCTATCATACCACATCACAACCATTTTAATAGCATGTTGGCACGCAAGGTAACCCATTATAAGCTCCTAGCTAATTAAGCATGGCATAAGCAACTATAATCTCTAATTGTCATTGCAAACATGTTTATTCATAATAGGCTGAATCAGGAACGATGAACTAATCATATTTACAAAAACAAGAGAGGTCGAGTTCATACCATCTTTTCTCATCTCAATAAGTTCATCATATAATTATCATTATTGCCTTTCACTTGCACGACCTAATAGTGTGGATAATAATAATAGTGCACGTGCATTGGACTAAGCTGGAATCTGCAAGCATTCAATTCAAGAGAGAGATAAGGTAATATGGGCTCTTTGTTAGATCAACAATAATGCATACGAGAGCCACTCAACATTTTCATTATGGTCTTCTCCTCTCGACCCCAAAGAAAAGAAACAAAACTATTTACATGGGAAAGCTCCTAACAAGCAAAAGAAGAACGAGAAATCTTTTTGGGTTTTCTTTTTAATTACTACCACTACAAGCATGGAAAGTAAACTAACTAAAAAGCTACAACTATTTTTTTTGGTTTTTCTAAGGTTTTTCAAACACACAAGAAGAAAGCATAAAAAGGGAAATAAACTAGCATGGATATTACAATGAAAGAGTATGAGCACTGACAACTAGCATGAGTGTGTGAACATGAATATAATGTCGGTGAGGAATATGTACTCCCCCAAGCTTAGGCTTTTGGCCTAAGTTGGTCTATGGCCACGGCTAGCCTGGCGGATATCCAAAGTAATAGTTGGGGTCGTACTAAGAAGAATCCCCCTGGTGCCATTGGTTGGCGATCTCTTCCGGATTCCATTGATAAATAGATTGCCGGTGAGGATTAAGTTGTGATTCTGGCTCTGGCTCTGTAGCTGGTGTGAGGTTTCAGTATGCGTGAATGGCCTCCGGCGGAACAAGGTACTTGCCTGCAGATAAGTCAAACAAGGAAGGAGCAGGCAAAGTAATAGTCTCAGGGTGATTTTTATCAAATATTAGCTTGTACTTAAGCATCTTTTCCTTATTCTTAACGATAAAATCATGTGCTACCATACTCTTATAGTCTATAAAAACAGGAGGCGACAACTTCTCTTCCTGCTCATAATGTCTAATAGGTATGTTAAAATGTGCAGCGAGGCGCGAGGCAAAGATACCTCCCAAGATGGGGCCCTTAGTACAGTTAAGATTTAACCGCTTTGCAACAATAGCGCCCATACTAAATGTGTCATCGCAGAACAAGGCATGACACATAATAACAATATCAGGGGCACTAAGGTTGCCACAGTTTCCGCGACCAATTAAGCATCTACTAGCAATTATTGCAAAGTAACGTAAAACAGGAAAATGTATGCTAGTAATTCTTGCATCGGAAACCTTCCTCGTTTCTCCTACATCAATTGTATCAATAAACCCTTCCACATCGTCACGATGTGGTTCCTCTACGCTGCCCTCAAAAGGTATCAAACAAGCCTGACAAAAATCACGAAGTGACATCTCCTTATGCTCATCATATAAATAAAATTCCACCGTAGGTGGTGAGCTCCTAGCATGGAAATGAAAGTTTTGCACAAAGATATTGGTGAGTAAGAGATACTGTTCGCGTTGGTCGTGGAGGAAGGCAGTGAGGCTTGCATTCTCAGCCAACTCATAGAAATCATCATAAATCCCGGCTGCTCTCAAGAAATCATCACAAGGCATTCACACGGCCGAACGTCCGCAGTGCGAGGGAGATTATACTTGGGCTTCTTGTTCTATTCACTCTGTTTATCCTTCGAGCTTCGGCTCGATGAGCCCCTCAAAAATCTCTTCATCTTTTTTCTGAAATTTTTAGTAACTTAAAATAAAAGTGAACCAAACTCAACAATATTGATAGCAACTTCTCCTACAAGTGCCTAGAGGCAATATCATGCATCAAAACAACTTTTGACCATATAAATTTGACATGCAACCTCAAGAACAAGGTCACCTAAAAAGCAAAAATTTGCAATGAATAAAACACTAGAACAAAAAGTAATTGGACCATTGGAGGAGTCACATACCAAAGAACAATCCCCCAAAGCAGTTTTGTGAATGGAGCTTTGAGTAAGGAGATCGAAAATGGCAGCAAGATGAGCTTGGACTCGGGTTTGAGATGGATAGTGATTTTTTGGGAGGAAGAAGGAGTGTGTGAGTGCAAGGATAAGTGGAGGGGAGCCACCATGGGCCCACGAGGCAGGGGGGCGCACCCACGGGGGTAGGGCGCGCCCTCCATCCTCGTGGCCAGGTGCTTGCTCCCCTGCTGTGTTCTCAGTGCCGGATATTCTCAAATATTCTAGAAAAAATCATATTTAATTTTCAGGGCATTTGGAGAACTTTTATTTTTGGGGTATTTTTTTATTACATTGATAATTCAGAAAACAGACAGAAAAATACTATTTTTGCTTTATTTAATATAAATAACAGAAAGTAAAAAGAGGGTACAGAGAGTTGTATTTTCTAAATTCATCCATCTCATGCTCATCAAAAGGAATCCACTAACAAGGTTGATCAGGTCTTGTTAACAAACTCATTTCGAATAATATGAAACCAGAGAATTTTCGAATAACACTAGGTTACCTCAACGGGGATATGCATGTCCCCAACAATAAGAATATCATATTTCTTCTTGACAGTAGGAAGAGGAAATTCAAAACCTCCAATAGTAACTGTTGAATTTTTTCCAATAGAATTGATATTGTGGACTTGAGGTTGTTTCCTCGGAAAGTGTACCGTATGCTCATTACCATTAACATGAAAAGTGGCATTGCCTTTGGTGCAATTAATAACAGCCCCTGCAGTATTCAAAAAGGGTCTTCCAAGAATAATAGACATACTATCGTCCTCGGGAATATCAAAAATAGCAAAGTCTGTTAAAATAGTAACGTTTGTAACCACAACAGGCACATACTCACAAATAGCGACAGGTATAGCAGTTGATTTATCATCCATTTGCAAAGATATTTCAGTAGGTGTCAACTTATTCAAGTCAAGTCTACGATATAAAGAGAGATGCATAACACTAACACCGGCTCCTAGATCACATAAAGCAGTTTTAACATAGTTTCTTTTAATGGAGAATGGTATAGTTGGTACTCATGGATCTCCTATTTTCTTAGGTATTCCACCCTTAAAAGCATAATTAGCAAGCATGGTGAAAATTTCAGATTCAGGTATTGTAACTCCCCGGATGTAACTTGCCATATTTGTAACTCCGACTCTGCCATTTTCGGCTTTAAGTTATGAGATTCCCTTCGTGGTTGGGTTTTTGTCTTTGTTTTGCATTTTGTTCATGTCATGCATTTCATATCATGCCATCATGTGCATCGCATTTGCATATGTGTTCGCCTCATGCATCCGAGCATTTTCCCCGTTGTCCGTTTTGCAATCCGACACTCCTACGTGCACCGGCGTCCCCCTTTTGTCTCTTTTCGTGAGCGGGTATTAAACATTCTCGGAATGGAACGAGATTTGCCAAGCGGCCTTGGTACACCACTGGTAGATCGCCTGTCAAATTTCGTGCCATTTGGAGTTCGTTTGATGCTCCAACGGTTAACCGGGGAACCGGAAAGGTCTCGTGTGTGTTGCAGCCCAACACCCCTCCAAAACGGCCCAATAACCCATCCAAACCAGTCCCATGTCCTCCGTCGTCGGATCACGATCGCGTGGCCGAAAACTACACTCCATTTAGACACTCCTACCTCCTCCTAGCTATATTTATGTGCACCCTCCTCAAATTCGGGTCCCAAACCCTAAAATCCTCCCCCGCCGTCGCCGGACACGTCCGGGTCCTGCCGGACACATCGCGCCGCTGCCCCGCACCTATCGCACGCCGCCACCCACCGCCGCCCGAAGCGCCCTGCGCGCGCCGCCCGATCCGCCCCCTCCACGCACCCGCGCCGCCGCCACCACGCGCTCCGGTCGCCGCTCGCCTGCGCGCCTCGCCGGCCACCGCCGCCTCGCCGACCACCGCCTCCGCCGCCGTGCTCCAGCGTCGTCGCCGCCGACCTCCAGCGACGCCGCCTCGCGCTCGCCGGCCACTGTCGTCTTCCCCACCTGCCGACGTCCTCCCCGTCTCTCTCCGGCCCCGGCTCTGGCGAAGTATTCCGGCGAACCTCGATCTGCGCGAACCCTAGATCTGATTCGGGAGGTTGACCTCATTTTTTCCACCAAGTCTTTTCCCTCTAACTTTTTATGCCCTTGTTCATCATGCCATAACTTCATGACCGTAGCTCCGTTTCACGCGCATGATATATCGGAATGTTCATTGGGAGATGCTATTCATTTCATTCAATTGTGACATGCTTGTTTGAGTCCATCTTGATGCCCAAATCATTGATGCAAGAGTGCTACAAATTGTTAGGTGCTGTTACTTATTAGAGTATGAGGATTTGTCATTTTTGTCACTTTTGTTGTGTGCTCCATATGGGCATGAGCCCTACATATGTTTTGATCTATGCCATGCCATCTTTACAGGGGAGATTGTTTACATGTTCCTGACAGATTGTTTACATGTTAATCAAATTTTCCATGGTTGTTGTTGTTGTTGATCCATGCATGCTATGAACTTGCTCTTGCCATGGTTAGCTTCATGAACATGTCTTCTTGCTGATGCTATGCTTGTTTTGTCATGCAAGGCTTTGTGATGAGTGAATTGAGTTTGCAAAGATGCCTTCATAATTCTGTTTATGTCATGCTCTGTTTTCTGCCAAGTCTGAGACTGTTCATAAAACTTGCTATGTTTACATGGGTGCCATCATATCTTCTGTGCCTTTTTGGCTCATGATCAGTAAGGGACTTTTGTTCTATGCTTTTGGTAGATTCATGCCATGCCTTTGTTTGCTATGATATGTTCTTGTAGCATGTTGTTTGCTTGCTCTAAACATTGCTTCCTGATGTTATTCCTGGCATGTTAGTATTTTCACTAAGTCTGTGAAGCTGATATCATTTGCACCTTTTCCATGCTTGTTTGAACCTGTTATAGTGTGATTTAGCCGTATCTCAGTGTTCATGTTTTGTCAAGCATCTTGAGTAGATCACTACCATATGCTTTGTTGCTATGTTGGGGTGCAGTAGCTTAGTTTATCGTTGCATTCTAGATGGCATCGTGTTGTTAATCGTAGAATTGTGCCATTCTTGTTTTGCTTGCCATTTGCAAACCGTGCATCCGATTCCGGTGATCTTTATATCTATTTCGACCGAAATCATCTCATCTTTCCAGCGGCACACTTGGTTTGCGAAGTTGATCCTTGGTTCAATCTTTCCCTTCCGAAGCACGCATATGCATTGCATATCACATCTCGCATATCATGCCATGTTTTGTATCATGTTGCTTGCGCATTGCACCGTGATTGATTGTTGGTCCTTTGCTTGTGTTCTTGCTTTGGGTAGAGCCGGTAGACGAGTACGTGATCGAGGAACCTGTTGAGTACGCTAACGAGGATCAAGCTTTCGTCATCTCTGAGAACTTTGCAGGCAAGATGACCATACCCTCTAAATCACTTCTATCTTTGCCTGCTAGTTGCTCGCTCTTTTGCTATGCCGCGATACCTACCACTTGATTTATCATGACTCCCATATTGCCATGTCAAGCCTCTAACCCACCTTTCCTAGCAAACCGTTGTTTGGCTATGTTACCGCTTTTGCTCAGCCCCTCTTATAGCGTTGCTAGTTGCAGGTGAAGATGGAGTTTGTTCCATGTTGGAACATGGGTATTGTTGGGATATCATTATTATATCTTGTTTACTTTAATGCATCTATATACTTGGTAAATGGTGGAAGGCTCGGCCTTATGCCCGGTGTTTTGTTCCACTCTTGCCGCCCTAGTTTCCGTCATACCGGTGTTATGTTCCTTGATTTTACGTTCCTTACGCGGTTGGGTGTTATGGGAACCCCTTGACAGTTTGCTTTGAATAAAACTCCTCCAGCAAGGCCCAACCTTGGTTTTACCATTTGCCTACCTACCACAATATACCTTCCCTTGGGTTCTACAGACTCAAGGGTCATCTTTATTTTAAACCCCCTCGGGCCAGTGCTTCTCTGAGTGTTGGTCCGAACCGAGCCGCCTACGGGGCCACCTCGGGGAAACTCAAGGGTTGATTTTACTCGTAGCCTGTCTCATCCGGTGTTTCCCTGAGAACGAGATACGTGCAACTCCTATCGGGATTTGTCGGCACATCGGGTGGCTTTGCTGGTCTTGTTTTACCTTTATCGAAATGTCTTTTAACCGGGATTCCGAGACTGATCGGGTCTTCCTGGGAGAAGCAATATCCTTCATTGACCGTGAGAGCTTGTGATGGGCTAAGTTGGGACACCCCTGTAGGGTTTTGAACTTTTGAAAGCCGTGCCCGCGGTTATGGGTAGATGGGAATTTGTTAATGTCCGGTTGTAAAGAACTTGACACATAACTTAATTAAAATGAATCAGTCGCGTGTGTAGCCGTGATGGTCTCTTTTCGGCGGAGTCCAGGAAGAGAACACGGTCTCGTGTTATGCTTGAACGTAATTAGTTTCAGGATCACTTCTTGATCACTACTAGCTTCTCGACCGTGCTTTGCTTCTCTTCTCGCTCTCTTTTGTGTAAGTCATCCACCATATATGCTAGTGCTTGCTGCAGCTCCACCTCACTACCTTTTCCTACCCTTAAGCTTAAATAGTCTTGATCTTGCGGGTGTGAGATTGTTGAGTCCCCGTGACTCACAGATACTTCCAAACAGATGCAGGTGGCGATGATGCCAGTGCAGGGGACGCTACCGAACTCAGGTGGGAGTTCGACGAGGATTCGGGTCGTTACTATGTTTCTTTTCTGGATGATCAATAGAGGAGCCCAGTTGGGACGATCGGAGATCTAGCATTTGGGGTTGTCTTTCTTTATTTTGGTTCCGTAGTCGGACCTTGATTATATTCTAGATGATGTATGCCTATTTATGTATTGTGTGAAGTGGCAATTGTAAGCCGACTCTTTATCCCTTTCTTATTCAGTACATGAGATGTGTAAAGATTACCCCTCTTGCGACATGCCTACCATGCGGCTATGCCTCTAAGTCGTGCCCCGACACGTGGGAGATATAGCCGCATTGTGGGTGTTACAAGTTGGTATCAGAGCCTTCCCCGACTTAGGAGCCCCCCGCTTGATCGAATCACTGCCGTTGTTGAGTCTAGAACAAAATGTTTTGAGTCTTAGGATTATATATATCAGAGAGTAGGATTCTTTTTACTCCTCAGTTCCTTCGTCGCTCTGTTGAGGCCTCCTGACGTAGAGTTTTGACTCTTCTCTCCTCAAATTTCACTAAAAAAATTTAGGATCACACGGGTATCTTGGAATCGTTCCGATGGTTTTGTGACGAGAACATTGTTCTTGGTGCCTCTTGACATTTAGGGGTTGTGGCCCGAGGAGTTGAGCTCCGAGGTGTTGTCATCATAATTATATCATTGCAGTTCTGGAATACCTGAGTTCGCTGACATCGAAAATCTCTTTTATGTAGTTATTGGTGAGATAACCTCGACGCCACCCAGTACTGGGGCGGGAGTTCGGGAGTATTGCCATAACTCGTATAACGGATGCTTTTCGAAGGTTGAGGTAAATGATTTCCGAAGGTTTCTTGGTTATGTGTTGAAGGATGCATACAGCTAGATGTAGGATTTGCTAGTTTTGGGTGAGATGTTATGCTTCCCCTGTATCCCCAACACCGGATTGCATAACCAGAAAGTTTCGGGAGTTTTATAGGTGGGAATTCATGTAGCTCTAGTATTTCTTCCCGCATATATTTGGTTTGTGATTGGGTAATCCTTACCACTTATTTGTTCATATTCGTACCTTGTTGCTTTATTTCTTCTACCTTTTATCTAAGTGGCTTCTCAACCTTAATGGAAGTGTGATGATTTACTTTGGAGTTCATTCGTTCATTCTTGTTCGAATGTTAAGGCTTTATGTTGCAATTTTGATCCATTGATTCAGCTTGAATATATGTCTTTCAAGATGATAACGGATGTCAACCGCTTCAGGATGGCTCCAACGCGTCGGAATCCGAACCCTCCGCCACCACCTCCACCTCCGGAGGCATGGCAAGCTATCATGGCAGCCACCAACGCCAACACTCAGATGCTTTTGCAACTCTTGCAAGAGCGCAACCAAGGGCAAGGTAACCAAGGACAAGGCAACCAAGGAAATCAAGGCCAAGGCAACAATCAGCCTCAGTTTGCTACCCTCAATCAGTTCCTCGCAAACCAGCCGAAGTCCTTCAGTAACTGTGTCGGGGCCACAGATGCCGACGACTGGCTCGTGGATATCTGCAAACATTTTGAGTGTAGCAATGTCAGGCCTGAGGACTTTGTCAAGTTTGCTTCGTTTCAACTCAAGGACCAAGCTGCTGAGTGATATCAACAATACAGAGATTCCAGAGGAGGTCGTGTGATTACCTGGGATGATTTGTGCCGAGACTTCAAAGCTCACCACATTCCACAAAGTGTTGCTGAGAGTAAGCGTGAGGAGTTCCGCAATCTCAAGCAAGGCAGCATGTCTGTGTATTAATACAATATCCAGTTTCAGAAACTCGCTCGCTTCGCTAAACAAGACGTCCCTGATGAAAAGAGCATGATTTATCAATTCAGAGGTGGTCTCAGAGAAGATCTGCAATTAGCTCTCGTGCTTCTTGAGCTGACTAAGTATGATGAATTCTACAACATGGCACTAAAGCAAGAGGCCGCTCAGATTAAGTGTGATGCTTCTAAGAAGAGAGTCAGGGATGCAGTTCAATCTTCTTCGTCAACTCAAGTGGCAGCTAAGCAACAGAAATTCTGTTTGCCTCCTCCTCCTCCGTTCTGTCAGCCTTATCAGCAGAAGAGTAAAGGTGGCAATGGATCTTCCCACCCACCCAACCCAGGCTATCAGAACAAAGCTCAGTCTCATACTCTAAGGTCAAGTGCTCCTTATCACCGTCTGCTCTCAGAGGTTACTTGCAACAAGTGTCAGCAGAAAGGGCACTATGCAAACAAATGCTTCAACCAAAGGCACCTTCTGCCTCTTCCTCCTGTGAGGTCTGCCAACAATGCAGTGGTCAAGCATAATCCCAAGCATGCCAAGGTCAACATGATGAACGCAGCTCAGGCAGAGGATTCTTCAGAAGTGATCATGGGTAACCTTCCAGTTAACTCCATTCCTGCTAATGTCTTATTTGATACTGGTGCATCGCATTCTTTCATGTCATTCCCATTTGCATCAGAGCACAACTTTGACACTAAGGCATTACCAAAAGCATTGCAAGTTGTTTCTCCGGCTAAGCGTTTGAGATCTACCATGATGGTTCCGAATGTCGGTATAGAAGTGGGCGACTATAGATTTCTGGCTTCTCCAATTGTTCTTGGTGACTCGGATATTGATCTAATTCTCATCATGGACTGACTTTCTAAGCACAAGGCTCTGCTTGATTGTGCTGCCAGAGAGATTCAATTGACACACTCTTCTGAGGAAGTGATCATCTATGCCGCTCGTGACGAAACCATTCGGCTGTTTTCTCTCAATGAGAAGAGCGAGTTGAATGCCATCTCTCAGATTCCAGTCGTTTGTTAATATCAAGACGTCTTTCCAGAAGAGCTTCCAGGAATGCCTCCTCACCGGCCAGTTGAATTCGTTATCGATCTTGAGCCTGGCACGGAACCTGTTTGCAAACGTCCTTACAAGCTTGGACCAGAAGAGTTGAAGGAGTTGAAGAAACAACTCGATGAACAAGAGCGTATGGGTCTGATCAGACCGAGTTCATCTCCATGGGGTTGTGGTGTTCTTTTTTGTCAAGAAGAAGGATGGAACGGAACGACTCTGCGTCGACTACCGACCATTGAACAAGAAGACAATAAAGAACAAGTACCCACTTCACAACATCAATGAGCTTTTCGAGCAACTCAAGGGTGCTCAAGTATTTTCCAAGCTTGACCTCCGTATGGGTTATCATCAGATTCACATTCGTGAACAAGATATCCCCAAGACAACATTCAGAACAAGCTATGGTTTTTATGAATATACTGTCATGTCTTTCGGCCTTGTCAATGATCCCCCAACGTTCTCTCGTGTGATGAACTTCATCTTCAACCCTTACACAAATGATTTCGTCTTGGTGTATCTCGATGAGATTTTGGTCTTTTCCAAGAATAAGGAGGATCATGCCAAGCATTTGAGATTGGTACTCGACAAACTCAGAGAGTATCAATTCTATGCGAAGTTTTCAAAGTGTGAGTTCTGGCTTGATGAGGTTCTCTACCTTGGCCATATCATCTCCGCCAAGGGCATAGTTGTTAATCCTAAGAAGGTGTCTGCAATTGTAAATTGGGAACCGCCTCAGAATGTCAAGCAGCTCCGCAGTTTTCTTGGGCTTGCAAGCTAGTGTCGAAGATTCGTTGAGAATTTCTCTAAGATTGCAAAGCCTCTTTCCAAGCTCCTCCAGAAGCATGTCAAGTATGTCTGGACGCCTAAATGTGACATTGCTTTCAACACCCTGAAAGAGAAGTTAGTCACCGCTCCTGTTTTGACTCCTCCCGATGAATCCAAACAATTCGAAGTTTTCTGTGATGCCTCCCTGCAAGGTCTCGGTACTGTGTTAATGCAAGAGAAGAAAGTTGTGGCTTATACCTCTCGCCAGTTGAAGCCCAACGAAAAGAACTACCCCACTCACGACCTCGAGTTGGCGGCAGTTGTCCATGCTCTATTAACGTGGAGACATCTCTTGTTGGGAAGGAAAGTGGACATCTTCACTGATCATAAGAGCCTCAAGTACATCTTCACTCGGCCCAACCTCAACATCAGACAGACTCATTGGGTCAAAATGATTCAAGAATACAATCCGAGTATTGAATATACTCCAGGCAAGGCCAATGTCATTGTAGACGCTTTGAGCAGGAAGGCTTACTGCAACAGCCTAATTCTCGAGCCCTTCCAACCGGACCTTTGTGAAGCCTTCCACAAACTAAATCTCCAAGTTGTTCCTCAAGGCTTTCTTGCCAACCTCCAAGTCTCTCCTACTTTGGAAGATCAAATTCGTGAGGCACAACTTCTTGATGCCATGGTGAAGAAGGTGAAAAATGGGATTGCCAAGATCCAACCCAAGTACAAGTGTTATTGCATTGATGACAAAGATACTCTATTCTTCGAGGATCGAATTGTGGTTCCTAAAGGTGATCTATGTAAAGTCATTATGAATGAGGCGCACAGTTCCCTTCTATCCATCCATCCTGGAAGTACAAAGATGTATCATGACCTCAAGCAGTCGTATTGGTGGACTCGAATGAAGCGAGAAATTGCTCAGTTCGTGAATGAATGTGATGTCTGCAGAAGGGTGAAAGCAGAACACCAACGACCAGTTGGTCTCCTCCAACCTCTTGCCATTCCAGAATGGAAGTTTGACCATATTGAGATGGACTTCATAACTGGATTTTCCAAGTCCAAGCGTGGAAATGATGCTATCTTCATTGTCATCGACAAGCTTACAAAAGTGGCTCATTTCCTTCCAATCAAAGAATCTATCACAGCAGCTCAGCTGGCAGAGCTATACACCTCCAGGATTGTCTCCTTGCATGGCATTCCACAATTGATATCTTCAGATCGTGGAAGCATCTTCACTTCTAAGTTCTCGGATTCCTTCCAGAAGGCCATGGACACCAACATTCGGAGCATGGTATAGTAAAGTTTGCAGCCACAACAGGCACATCCTCACAAATACCAACAGGTATAGCAGTTGATTTGTCAGCCATTTGCAAAGATATTTTAGTAGGTGTCAACTTATTCAAATCAAGTCTACGATATAAAGAGAGAGGCATAACACTAACACCGGCTCCAATATCACATAAAGCAGTTTTAACATAGTTTCTTTTAATGGAGCATGGTATAGTTGGTACTCCTGGACCTCCAAGTTTCTTTGGTATTCCACCTTTAAAAGTATAATTAACAAGCATGGTGGAAATTTCAGCTTCTGGTATCTTTATCTTATTAGTAACTGTTTCCTTCATGTATTTAGCATAAGGATTCATTTTAAGCATATCAGTCAAACGCATACGCAAAAAGATAGGTCTAATCATTTCGGCAAAGCACTCAAAATCCTCATCATCCTTTTTCTTGGATGGTTTAGGAGGAAAAGGCATGGGTTTCTAAACCCATGGTTCTCTTTCTTTACCGTGCTTCCTAGCAACAAAGTCTCTCTTATCATAACGTTGATTCTTTGATTGTGGGTTATCAAGATCAACAATAGGTTCAATATCTACATCATTATCATTACTAGGTTGATCATCAACATGAACATCATTATTAACATTATCACTAGGTTCATGTTCATTACCAGACTGTGTTTCAGCATCAGAAATAGAAATATCATTGGGATTCTCAGGTGTGTCAATAACAGGTTCACTAGAAGCATCCAAAGTCCTATCATTTTTCTTTTTATTCCTTTTAGAAGGACTAGGTGCATCTACATTAGCTCTCTGAGAATCTTGCTCAATTCTCTTAGGGTGGCCCTCAGGATACAAAGGTTCCTGAGTCACTTTACCCCCTCTAGTTGCAACTCTGACAGCAAAGTCATTATTTTTACTATTCAATTCATTGAGCAAATCATTCTGAGCTTTAAGCACTTGTTCTACTTGAGTGGTAACCATAGAAGCATGTTTACTAATAAGTTTAAGTTAACCTTTAACACTAGCCATATAATCACTCAAGTGTTCAATCAT
Source organism: Triticum urartu (assembly GCF_003073215.2). Taxonomy (NCBI): domain Eukaryota; kingdom Viridiplantae; phylum Streptophyta; class Magnoliopsida; order Poales; family Poaceae; genus Triticum; species Triticum urartu. The sequence goes on along the minus strand of NC_053026.1, from coordinate 415,435,791 downwards.
GTAAGCATTATGTTTCAATTGTCTACCAACATAAGCATTAAAATCTTCTTGCTTAACCATAAAGTTATCAAATTCATCCAAACATTGGCTAGCAAACTTAGTAGGAGGGGTTTCAGCTTTATCATATCTATAGAGAGAATTTACCTTTACTACCTGTGTCGGGTTATCGAGACCATGTATTTCTTCAACAGGAGGTAAATTCTTAACATCTTCAACTTTTATACCTTTTTCTTTCATAGATTTCTTTACCTCTTGCATATCTTCAGGACTGAGAAATAGAATACCCCTTTTCTTCAGAGTTGGCTTAGGAGTTGGTTCAGGAAGTGTCCAATTATTTTCATTAGTCAACATATTATTCAATAGCAATTCAGCTTGATCAACTGTTCTTTCCCTGAAAACATAACCAGCACAACTATCCAGGTAATCTCTGGAAGCATCGGTTAGTCCATTATAAAAGATATCAAGTATTTCATTTTTCTTGAGAGGATGATCAGGCAAAGCATTAAGTAATTGGATAAGCCTCCCCCAAGCCTGTGGGAGACTCTCTTCTTCAATTTGCACAAAATTATATATTTCCCTTAAAGCAGCTTGTTTCTTATGAGCGGGGAAATATTTAGCAGAGAAGTAGTAAATCATATCCTGGGGACTACACACACAACCAGGATCAAGAGAATTAAACCATATCTTAGCATCACCCTTTAATGAGAACGGAAATAATTTAAGGATATAATAATAGCGAGTTTTCTCATCATTAGTGAACAGGGTAGCTATATCATTTAATTTAGTAAGATGTGCCACAACCGTTTCAGATTCATAGCCATAGAAAGGATCAGATTTAACCAAAGTAATTAAGTCAGGATCAACAGAGAAATCATAATCCTTATCGGTAATAAAGATAGGTGAAGTAGCATAAGCAAGGTCATATTTCATTCTAGCATTCAAAGACTTTTCTTTAAGCTTAGCTAATAATTTCTTAAGATCACTTCTATCATTGCAAGCAAGAAAGTCTCTAGCAGTTTCTTCATCCATAACATAACCCTCGGGAACAACAGGTAATTCACATCTAGGGGGAGAATCTTCATCATCACTTTCATCAATATTATTAGTTCTAATAATTTCATTCTCTCCAGCCCTAGCAAGTTGTTCATCAAGAAATTCACCAAGTGGCACAGTAGTATCAAGCATAGAAGTAGTTTCATCATAAGTATCATGCATAGCAGAAGTGGCATCATCAATAACATGCGACAAATCAGAATTAATAGCAGAAGCAGGTTTAGGTGTTGCAAGCTTACTCAAAACAGAAGGTGAATCAAGTGCAGAGCTAGATGGCAGTTCCTTACCTCCCCTCGTAGTTGAGGGAAAAATCTTGGTTCTTTGATCTTTCAAGTTCTTCATAATGATAAACAGATATAAATCCCAAGTGACTCAAAGAATAGAGCTATGCTCCCTGGCAACGGCGCAGAAAATGTTCTTGATAACCCACAAGTATAGGGGATCGCAACAGTTTTCGAGGGTAGAGTATTCAACCCAAATTTATTGATTCGACACAAGGGGAGCCAAAGAATATTCCCAAGTATTAGCAGCTGAGTTGTCAATTCAACCACACCTGGAAACTTAATATCTGCAGCAAAGTGTTTAGTAGCAAAGTAATATGATAGTAGTGGTAACGATAGCAAAAGGTAACGGTAGCAAAAGTAATATTTTGGGTTTTATAGCGATTGTAACAGTAGCAGCGAAAAAGTAAATAAGCAAAGAACAATATAGGAAAAGCTCGTAGGCATTGGATCGGTGATGGAGAATTATGCCGGATGCGATTGATCATGTAACAGTCATAATCTAGGATGACACAGAACTAGCTCCAGTTCATCAATATAATGTAGGCATGTATTCCGAATATAGTCATACATGCTTATGGAAAAGAACTTGCATGACATCTTTTGTCCTACCCTCCCGTGGCAGCGGGGTCCTATTGAAAACTAAGGGATATTAAGGCCTCCTTTTAATAGAGTACCGGACCAAAGCATTAACACATAGTGAATACATGAACTCATCAAACTACGGTCATCACCGGTAAGTATCCCGATTATTGTCACTTCGGGGTTAACGAATCATAACACATAATAGGTGACTATAGACATGCAAGATAGGATCAAGAACTCTCATATATTGATGAAAACATAATAGGTTCAGATCTGAAATCATGGCACTCGGGCCCTAGTGACAAGCATTAAGCATAGCAAAGTCATAGCAACATCAATCTCAAAACATAGTGGATAGTAGAGATCAAACCCTAACAAAACTAACTCGATTACATGATAAATCTCATCCAACCCATCACCATCCAGCAAGCCTACGATGGAATTACTCATGCACGGCGGTGAGCATCATGAAATTGGTGATGGAGGAAGGTTGATGATGACGATGGCGACGGATTCCCCTCTTCGGAGCCTCGAAGGGACTCCAGATCAGCCCTCCCAAGAGAGTTTAGGGCTTGGCGGTGGCTCCATATCGTAAAACGCGATGAATCCTTCTCCCTATTTTTTTTTCTCCCCGAAAGTGAATATATGGAGTCAAGGTTGAGGTCGGTGGACCATCAGGGGCCCACGAGGCAGGGGGCACGCCCAGGGGGGTAGGGCGTGCCCCCACCCTCGTGGACAGGTGGTGGGCCCCCTGACGTGGATCTTTCTTCTAGTATTTTTTTATATATTCCAAAATAATTCTCCGTTGATTTTCAGGTCATTCCAAGAACTTTTATTTCTGCACAAAAATAACACCATGGCAACTCTGCTGAAAACAACGTCAGTCCGGGTTAGTTCCATTCAAATCATGCAAGTTAGAGTCCAAAACAAGGGCAAAAGTGTTTGGAAAAGTAGATACGACGGAGACGTGTCAAGCCTCATCTTTTGTTTTCAATAGATAAATCATGAAATATCTAGTAGGGTCATCGATCGAAGTCATGAAATATCTATTTCCACCTTTTGTCAACACACCATTCATCTCGCAAAGATCTGAATGTATGAGTTCAAGTGGTGCCAAATTCCTCTCTTCAGCAGTCGTATGAGACTCGCGAGGTTGCTTTTCTTGCACACACACACTTGGCACGTAGAACCTTTGACAATTGTGAATTTTAGGATTAAACTCAAATTTGCTAGCCGCGTCATGACACCAAAGTTAATATGACAAAGTCGTGAATGCCAAACATTTGATTCAGTTTCACTGCAAACATGATTAATAGCTTCAGTGCAAAATTCTGACAAAGATAAGCGGAACAAGCCTCCGTTCTCATAGCCCTTCCCAACAAATTGTCCACACTTAGATCCTGCAACCTTATTGGACTCAAATACAAATTTATAACCATCTCGACACAAACGAGAACCATTGACGAGATTTTTATTTATAGCAGGGACATGTTGCACGTTCTTTAGCCACATGATCTTTCCCAAAGTAAACTTCAGATCGACCGTACCAACACCATGAACAGAAGCATGTTCTCATTTTCCATCAGCACGGGTGTAGTTCTTGCGATCTGATAAGAAGAAAACATGTTTATGTCAGAACACACATGGACATTGGCACCGGTGTCAATCCACCAATCAGGAGAATGACATACTGAAAAAATGGTAGGAAATTTACCATACCTGACATCTTTCATCTCAACATCGCCAATAACAACATTAGCGATCTTGCCATTGTTCTCATTCTGACGCATGTCCCAGCGGTCCTTGCAGGATGAAGCCCAATGTTTTTCACTGCCACATACATGGCACTTTCCTTTGTTCTTGTAAGTCTCCTTCTTCTTCTTGAAGTTGACAGGTTGTGGGGCTTTGTACTTGCCATCAAATTTTCCTTTGCCCGCATAGTTGTTTTTGTTCTTGGGTTTGTGGGTTTGGAAATTTCTCTTTTGTACCAAATTGGCACTAGAATTCCCCTCATGGAAACGAGCACATGTGTCTTTTGCCCTCGCCTTCTCTTCTACAGCAAGAGTGCCAATTAGATTGACAACAGTAAACTCTTGCCTCTTATGCCTCAGAGAGGTAGCAAAATTCCTCCATGAAGGAGGAAGCTTGGCAATGATGCCTCCGGCAATGAATTTGTCCGGTAACACACAATTAAGATGCTCAAGTTCTTTAATGAGTGACTGAATCTCATGAGCCTGCTCTACAACGGAGCGGTCATCAGTCATTTTTGTAGTCATGATATTGCTCTGTGACGTACAATTCACTTCCTGCGTCTGTGACTCCAAATTTGGCCTCAAGCGCATCCCACATACCCTTACCGACCATGATGGTCATGAAGGGGTCGACAATCTTGTCGCCAAGAACACTCAGAACAGCACCTCGGAAGAGGGTGTCCGTAGCCTAGAAAGCTTGCTCCTGCTCATTAGTTAGCTCTCCCTCTGGCTTGCCCTTAAGGCGTGAAAACAGTTCATGGTGGTAATCCAAAGAACTTCCCTCGCATGCCACCTCTTATAGTTCACACTCTCGAACACTGAAGGATTAAGAGTTGCAGCAAATGCAATTGGAGAAAATTGCGTGTACACATCAGGTTTTTTGGAATGTTGAATAATTAGGCATTTTCCCGTTTAATTTAACCCAAAAAATAGTGGATAAAACATGAATAGCAATATAGTGGTGAAACTAGAAACTAGCAACAATTCGTTGAGACTAGTCATGCAATCAATCATAAGCAAAATGCATCATATCCATGTCAATCACTACTAGCAATAAACCAAATACTAGCCCTAACAATGAGAATAAGATGTGATACGTCTCCAACGTATCTATAATTTTTGATTGCTCCATGCTATATTATCTACTGTTTGGATGTTTATGGGCTTTATTATACACTTTTATATCATTTTTGGGACTAACCTATTAACCCAGAGCCCAGTGCTAGTTTCTGTTTTTACCTTATTTTAGGGTTTCGAAGAAAAGGAAAACCAAACGGAGTCCAATTGACCTGAAACTTCACGGAACCCATTTTTGGAAGGAAAGAAGCCCAGAAGACTTGAAGTGCACGTCAGGGAGGCTTCGAGGAGGCCACGAGGTAGGGGGGCGCGCCCACCCCCCTAGGCGCGCCCTCCACCCTCATGGGCCCCTCGTGGCCCCCCCTGACGTGTTGGGGAACGTAGTAATTTAAAAAAAATCCTACGCACACGCAAGATCATGGTGATGCATAGCAACGAGAGGGGAGAGTGTTGTCTACGTACCCTCGTAGACCGAAAGCGGAAGCATTTAGCACAACGCGGTTGATGTAGTCGTACGTCTTCACGATCCGACCGATCCATGTACCGAACGCACGGCACCTCCGAGTTCAGCACACGTTCCGCTCGATGACGTCCCGCGAACTCCAATCTAGTAGAGCTTCATGGGAGAGTTCCATCAGCACGACGGCGTGGTGACGATGATGATGTTCTACCGTCACAGGGCTTCGCCTAAGCACCGCTACGATATGATCGAGGTGGATTATGGTGGAAGGGGGCACCGCACACGGCTAAGAGATCAAGAGATCAATTGTTGTGTCTATGGGGTGCCCCCTGGCCACGTATATAAAGGAGTGGAGGAGGAGGGGGCCGGCCAAGAGGAGGAGGCGCGCCCAAGGGGGGGCAATCCTACTCCAAGTAGGTTTTGCCCCCTTTCCTATTCCAACTAGGAGAAGGGGGAAGGAGGAGGTGGAGAGAAGGAAGGAGAAGGGGGGCCGCACCCCCTTCCCTTTTCCAATTCGGATTGGGGCAAGGGGGCTGCGCGCCACCTCCTACTGCCACTCCTCTTCCACTACTTTGGGCCCATGAGGCCCAATAACCCCCGGGGGGTTCCGGTAACCCCTGGTACTCCGGTATATATCCGATAACCCCCGGAACCATTCCGGTGTCCGAATATAGTCGTCCAATATATCAATCTTCATGTCTCGACCATTTCGAGACTCCTCGTCATGTCCGCGATCACATCCGAGACTCCGAACAACCTTCGGTACATCAAAACTCATAAACTCATAATATAACTAGCATCGAAACGTTAAGCGTGCGGACCCTACGGGTTCGAGAACTATGTAGACATGACCGAGACATGTCTCCGGTCAATAACCAATAGCGGAACCTGGATGCTCATATTGGCTCCCACATATTCTACGAAGATCTTTTTCGGTCAGACCGCATAACAACATACGTTGTTCCCTTTGTCATCAGTATGTTACTTGCCCGAGATTCGATCGTCGGTATCTCAATACCTAGTTCAATCTCGTTACCGGCAAGTCTCTTTACTCGTTCCGTAATACATCATTCCGCAACTAACTCATTTAGTTGCAATGCTTGCAAGGCTTAAGTGATGTGCATTACCGAGAGGGCCCAGAGATACCTCTCCGACAATCGGAGTGACAAATCCTAATCTCGAAATACGCCAACCCAACAAGTACCTTTGGAGACACCTGTAGAGCACCTTTATAATCACCCAGTTACGTTTTGACGTTTGGTAGCACACAAAGTGTTCCTCCGGTAAACGGGGTTTGCATAATATCATAGTCATAGGAACATGTATAAGTTATGAAGAAAGCAATAGCAACAAACTAAAACGATCAAGTGCTAAGCTAACGGAATTGGTCAAGTCAATCATATCATTCTCCTAATTATGTGATCCCGTTAATCAAATGACAACTCATGTCTATGGTTAGGAAACATAACCATCTTCGATCAATGAGCTAGTCAAGTAGAGGCATACTAGTGACACTCTGTTTGTCTATGTATTCACACATGTATTATGTTTCCGATTAATACAATTCTAGCATGAATAATAAAAATTTATCATGATATAAGGAAATAAATAATAACTTTATTATTGCCTCTAGGGCATATTTCCTTCAGTCTCCCACTTGCACTAGAGTCAATAATCTAGATTACACTGTGATGATCCTAACACCCATGGAGCCTTGGTGTTGATCATGTTTTGCTCGTGGAAGAGGCTTAGTCAACGGGTCTGCAACATTTAGATCCGTATGTATCTTGCAAATTTCTATGTCTCCCACCTGGACTAAATCCCGGATGGAATTGAAGCGTCTCTTGATGTGCTTGGTTCTCTTGTGAAATCTGGATTCCTTCGCTAAGGCAATTACTCCAGTATTGTCACAAAAGATTTTCATTGGACCCGATGCACTAGGTATGACACCTAGATCGGATATGAACTCCTTCATCCAGACTCCTTCATTTGCTGCTTCCGAAGCAGCTATGTACTCCGCTTCACATGTAGATCCCGCCACGACGCTTTGTTTAGAACTGCACCAACTGACAGCTCCACCATTCAATGTAAACACGTATCCGGTTTGCGATTTAGAATCATCCGGATCAGTGTCAAAGCTTGCATCAACGTAACCATTTACGATGAGCTCTTTATCACCTCCATAAACAAGAAACATATCCTTAGTCCTTTTCAGGTACTTCAGGATGTTCTTGACCGCTGTCCAGTGATCCACTCCTGGATTACTTTGGTACCTCCCTGCTAGACTTATAGCAAGGCACACATCAGGTCTGGTACACAACATTGCATACATGACAGAGCCTATGGCTGAAGCATAGGGAACATCTTTCATTTTCTCTCTATCTTCTGCAGTGGTCGGACATTGAGTCTTACTCAACTTCACACCTTGTAACACAGGCAAGAACCCTTTATTTGCTTGATCCATTTTGAACTTCTTCAAAACTTTGTCAAGGTATGTGCTTTGTGAAAGTCCAATTAAGCGTCTTGATCTATCTCTATAGATCTTAATGCCCAATATGTAAGCAGCTTCACCGAGGTCTTTCATTGAAAAACTCTTATTCAAGTATCCCTTTATGCTATCCAGAAATTCTATATCGTTTCCAATCAATAATATGTCATCCACATATAATATCAGAAATGCTACCGAGCTCCCACTCACTTTCTTGTTAATGCAGGCTTCTCCAAAAGTCTGTATAAAACCAAATGCTTTGATCACATTATCAAAGCGTTTATTCCAACTCCGAGAGGCTTGCACCAGTCCATAAATGGATCGCTGGAGCTTGCACACTTTGTTAGCTCCCTTTGGATCGACAAAACCTTCCGGTTGCATCATATACAACTCTTCTTCCAGAAATCCATTCAGGAATGCAGTTTTTACATCCATCTACCAAATTTCATAATCATAAAATGCGGCAATCGCTAACATGATTCGGACAGACTTAAGCATCGCTACGGGTGAGAAGGTCTCATCGTAGTCAATCCCTTGAACTTGTCAAAACCCTTTCGCAACAAGTCGAGCTTTGTAGACAGTAACATTACCATCAGCGTCAGTCTTCTTATTGAAGATCCATTTATTCTCAATTGCTTGCCGATCAATGGGAAAGTCAACCAAAGTCCACACTTTGTTCTCATACATGGATCCCATCTCAGATTTCATGGCTTCAAGCCATTTTGCGGATCATAGTTCGTAGGTTCATCATGATCCAGTAGCATGACTTCCAGAACAGGATTACCATACCACTCTGGCGCGGATCTTACTCTGGTTGATCTACGAGGTTCAGTAATAACTTGATCTGAAGTTTCATGATCATCATCATTAACTTCCTCACTAATTGGTATAGTTGTCACAGGAACCGGTTTCTATGATGAGCTACTTTCCAATAAGGGAGTAGGTAGGGTTACCTCATCAAGTTCCACTTTCCTCCCACTCACTTCTTTCGAGAGAAACTCCTTCTCTAGAAAGGATCCATTCTTAGCAACGAATGTCTTGCCTTCGGATCTGTGATAGAAGGTATACCCAACAGTCTCCTTTGGGTATCCTATGAAGACACATTTCTCCGATTTGGGTTCAAGCTTATCAGGTTGAAGCTTTTTCACATAAGCATCACAGCCCCAAACTTTAAGAAACGACAACTTTGGTTTCTTGCCAAACCACAGTTCATAAGGCGTCGTCTCAACGGATTTCGATGGTGCCCTATTTAACGTGAATGCGGCAGTCTCTAAAGCATAACCCCAAAACGATAGCGGTAAATCAGTAAGAGACATCATAGATCGCACCATATCTAGTAAAGTATGATTACGACGTTCAGACACACCATTACGCTATGGTGTTCCGGGCGGCGTGAGTTGCGAAACTATTCCGCTTTGTTTCAAATGTAGACCAAACTCGTAACTCAAATATTCTCCTCCACGATCAGATCGTAGAAACTTTATTTTCTTGTTACAATGATTTTCAACTTCACTCTGAAATTCTTGAACTTTTCAAATGTTTCAGACTTATGTTTCATCAAGTAGATATACCCATATCTGCTTAAATCATCTGTGAAGGTGAGAAAATAACGATATCTGCCACGAGCCTCAACATTCATTGGACCACATACATCTGTATGTATGATTTCCAACAAATCTGTTGCTCTCTCCATAGTACCGGAGAACGGCGTTTTAGTCATCTTGCCCATGAGGCACGGTTCGCAAGTACCAAGTGATTCATAATCAAGTGGTTCCAAAAGTCCATCAGTATGGAGTTTCTTCATGCGCTTTACACTGATATGACCTAAACGGCAGTGCCGCAAATAAGTTGCACTATCATTATCAACTCTGCATCTTTTGGCTTCAACATTATGAATATGTGTATCACTACTATCGAGATTCATCAAAAATAGACCACTCTTCAAGGGTGCATGACCATAAAAGATATTACTCATATAAATAGAACAACCATTATTCTTTGATTTAAATGAATAACCGTCTCGCATCAAACAAGATCCAGATATAATGTCCATGCTCAACGCTGGCACCAAATAACAATTATTTAGGTCTAAAACTAATCCCGAAGGTAGATGTAGAGGTAGCGTGCCGACCGCGATCACATCGACTTTGGAACCATTTCCCACGCGCATCGTCACCTCGTCCTTGGACAGTGTTCGCTTAATCCGTAGTCCCTATTTCGAGTTGCAAATATTAGCAACGGAACCAGTATCAAATACCCAGGTGCTACTGCGAGCTCTAGTAAGGTACACATCAATAACACGTATATCACATATACCTTTGTTCACCTTGCCATCCTTCTTATCCGCCAAATACTTGGGGCAGTTCCGCTTCCAGTGACCAGTCTGCTTGCAGTAGAAGCACTCAGTTTCAGGCTTAGGTCCAGACTTGGGTTTCTTCTCCTGAGCAGCAACTTGCTTGTTCTTCTTCTTGAAGTTCCCCTTCTTCTTCCCTTTGCCCTTTTTCTTGAAACTAGCGGTCTTATTGACCATCAACACTTGATGCTCCTTCTTGATTTCTACCTCCGCAGCCTTTAGCATTGCGAAGAGCTCGGGAATCGTCTTATCCATCCCTTGCATGTTATAGTTCATCACGAAGCTCTTGTAGCTTGGTGGCAGTGATTGAAGAACTCTGTCAATGACACTATCAACAGGAAGATTAACTCCCAGTTGAGTCAAGTGATTATGATACCCAGACATTTTGAGTATATGTTCACTGACAGAACTATTCTCCTCCATCTTGCAGCTATAGAACTTATTGGAGACTTCATATCTCTCAATTCGGGCATTTGCTTGAAATGTTAACTTCAACTCCTGGAACATCTCATATGCTCCATGACGTTCAAAACGTCATTGAAGTCCCGATTCTAAGCCGTAAAGCATGGCACACTGAACTATTGAGTAGTCATCATTTTTGCTTTGCCAGATGTTCATAACATCTGGTGTTCCTCCTGCAGCAGGCCTGGCACCCAGCGGTGCTTCCAGGACATAATTCTTCTATGCAGCAATGAGCATAATCCATAAGTTACGGACCCAGTCCGTGTAATTGCTACCATCATCTTTCAACTTTGCTTTCTCAAGGAACGCATTAAAATTCAACGGAACAACAGCGCGGGCCATCTATCTACAATCAAACATAGACAAGCAAAATACTATCAGGTACTAAGTTCATGATAAATTTAAGTTCAATTAATCATATTACTTAAGAACTCCCACTTAGAAAGACATCCCTCTAATCTTCTAAGTTATCACGTGATCCAAATCAACTAAACCATAACCGATCATCACGTGAAATGGAGTAGCTTTCAATAGTGAACATCAATATGTTGATCATATCTACTATATGATTCACGCTCGACCTTTCGGTCTCAGTGTTCCGAGGCCATATCTCCATATGCTAGGCTCGTCAAGTTTAACCTGAGTATTCTGCGTGTGCAAAAACTGGCTTGCACCCGTTGTAGATGGACGTAGAGCTTATCACACCCGATCATCACGTGGTGTCTGGGCACGACGAACTTTGGCAATGGTGCATACTCAGGGAGAACAATTTTATCTTGAAATTTAGTGAGAGATCATCTTATAATGCTACCGTCAATCAAAGCAAGATAAGATGCATAAAAGATAAACATCACATGCAATCAATATAAGTGATATGATATGGCCATCATCATCTTGTGCTTGTGATCTCCATCTCCGAAGCACCTTCATGATCACCATCGTCACCGGCATGACACCTTGATCTCCATCGTAGCATCGTTGTCGTCTCGCCAATTTTATGCTTCCACGACTATCGCTACCGCTTAGTGATAAAGTAAAACATTACAGGGCGATTGCATTGCATACAATAAAGCGACAACCATATGGCTCCTGCCAGTTGCCGATAACTCGGTTACAAAACATGATCATCTCATACAATAAAATTTAGCATCATGTCTTGACCATATCACATCACAACATGCCCTGCAAAAACAAGTTAGACGTCCTCTACTTTGTTGTTGCAAGTTTTACGTGGCTGCTACGGGCTGAGCAAGAACCGTTCTTACCTACGCATCAAAACCACAACGATAGTTTGTCAAGTTGATGCTGTTTTAACCTTCGCAAGGACCGGGCGTAGCCACACTTGGTTCAACTAAAGTTGGAGAAACTGACACCCGCCAGCCACCTGTGTGCAAAGCACGTCGGTAGAACCAGTCTCGCGTAAGCGTATGCGTAATGTCGGTCTGGGCCGCTTCATCCAACAATACCGCCAAACCAAAGTATGACATGCTGGTAAGCAGTATGACTTATATCGCCCACAACTCACTTGTGTTCTACTCGTGCATACAACATCAACGCATAAAACCTAGCTCGGATGCCACTGTTGGGGAACATAGTAATTTCAAAAAAATTCCTACGCACACGCAAGATCATGGTGATGCATAGCAACGAGAGGGGAGAGTGTTGTCTACGTACCCTCGTAGATCGAAAGCGGAAGCGTCTAGCACAACGCGGTTGATGTAGTTGTACGTCTTCACGATCCGACCGATCCAAGTACCGAACGCACGGCACCTCCGAGTTCAGCACACGTTCAGCTCGATGACGTCCCGCGAACTCCAATCCAGTAGAGCTTCACGAGAGAGTTCCGTCAGCACGACGGTGTGGTGACGATGATGATGTTCTACCGTCGTAGGGCTTCGCCTAAGCACCGATACGATATGATCGAGGTGGATTATGGTGGAAGGGGGCACCGCACACGGCTAAGCGATCAAGAGATCAATTGTTGTGTCTATGGGGTGCCCCTGGCCACGTATATAAAGGAGTGGAGGAGGAGGGGGCCAGCCAAGAGGAGGAGGCGCACCCAAGGGGGGGCAATCCTACTCCAAGTAGGTTTTGCCCCCCTTTCCTATTCCAACTAGGAGAAGGGGGAAGGAGGAGGTGGAGAGAAGGAAGGAGAAGGGGGGCCGCGCCCCCTTCCCTTTTCCAATTCAGATTGGGGCAAGGGGGGCTGCGCGCCACCTCCTGCTGCCTCTCCTCTTCCACTACTTTGGGCCCATGAGGCCCAATAACCCCCGGGGGGGTTCCGGTAACCCCCTAGTACTTCGGTATATATCCGATAACCCCCGGAACCATTTCGGTGTCCGAATATAGTCGCCCAATATATCAATCTTCATGTCTTGACCATTTCGAGACTCCTCGTCATGTCCGTGATCACATCTCGGACTCCGAACAACCTTCGGTACATCAAAACTCATAAACTCATAATATAACCGACATCAAAACGTTAAGCGTGCGGACCCTACGGGTTCAAGAACTATGTAGACATGACCGAGACATGTCTCCGGTCAATAACCAATAGCGGAACCTGGATGCTCATGTTGTCTCCCACATATTCTACGAAGATCTTTTTCGGTCAGACCGCATAACAACATACGTTGTTCCCTTTGTCATCGGTATGTTACTTGCCCGAGATTCGATCATCGGTATCTCAATACCTAGTTCAATCTCGTTACCGGCAAGTCTCTTTACTCGTTCTGTAATACATCATTCTGCAACTAACTCATTTAGTTGCAATGCTTGCAATGCTTAAGTGATGTGCATTGCCGAGAGGGCCCAGAGATACCTCTCCGACAATCGGAGTGACAAATCCTAATCTCGACATACGCCAACCCAACAAGTACCTTTGGAGACACCTGTAGGGCACCTTTATAAACACCCAGTTACGTTGTGACGTTTGGTAGCACACAAAGTGTTCCTACGGTAAACGGGAGTTGCATAATCTCTTAGTCATAGGAACATGTATAAGTTATGAAGAAAGCAATAGCAACAAACTAAAACGATCAAGTGCTAAGCTAACGGAATGGGTCAAGTCAATCACATCATTCTCCTAATGATGTGATCCCATTAATCAAATGACAACTCATGTATATGGTTAGGAAACATAACCATCTTCGATCAACGAGCTAGTCAAGTAGAGGCATACTAGTGACACTCTGTTTGTCTATGTATTCACACATGTATTATGTTTCCGGTTAATACAATTCTAGCATGAATAATAAACATTTATCATGATATAAGGAAATAAATAATAACTGTATTATTGCCTCTAGGGCATATTTCCTCCATGACGTACTTCTTCCGCCTATATATCTCCATATACCCTAAAAACATCCGAGAGCACAATAGATCGGGAGTTCCGTCGCCAGAAGCCTCTGTAGCCACCGAAAGCCAATCTAGACCCGTTCTGGCACCCTGACGGAGGGGGCAATCCCTCTCCGGTGGCCATCTTCATCATCCCGGTGCTCTCCATGACGAGGAGGGAGTAGTTCTCCCTTGGGGCTGAGGGTATGTACCAGTAGCTATGTGTTTGATCTCTCTCTCTCTCTCTCTCGTGTTCTTGATTTGGCATGATCTTGATGTATCGCGAGCTTTGCTGTTATAGTTGGATCCTATGATGCTTCTCCCCCTCTACTCTCTTGTAATGGATTGAGTTTTCCTCTTGACGTAATCTTATTGGATTGAGTATTTAAAGATTTGAGAACACTTGATGTATGTCTTGCCGTGCGTATCTGCGGTGACAATGGGATATCACGTGATTCACTTGATGTATATTTTGGTGATCAACTTGCGGGTTCCGCCCATGAACCTATGCATAGGGGTTGGCACACGTTTTCGTCATGATTCTTCGGTAGAAACTTTGGGGCACTCTTTGAGGTTCTATGTGTTGGTTGAATAGATGAATCTGAGATTGTGTGATGCATATCGTATAATCATACCCACGGATACTTGAGGTGACATTGGAGTATCTAGGTGACATTAGGGTTTTGGTTGTTTTGTGTCTTAAGGTGTTATTCTAGTACGAACTCTAGGGCTATTTGTGACACTTATAGGAATAGCCCAACGGATTGATTGGAAAGAATAACTTTGAGGTGGTTTCGTACCCTACCATAATCTCTTCGTTTGTTCTCCGCTATTAGTGACTTTGGAGTGACTCTTTGTTGCATGTTGAGGGATAGTTATGTGATCCAATTATGTTAGTATTGTTGAGAAAACTTGCACTAGTGAAAGTATGAACCCTAGGCCTTGTTTACTATCATTGCAATACCGTTTATGCTCACTTTTATCATTAGTTACCTTGCTGTTTTTATATTTTCAGATTACAAAAACTATTATCTACTATCCATATACCACTTGTATCACCATCTCTTCGCCGAACTAGTGCACCTATACAATTTACCATTGTATTGGGTGTGTTGGGGACACAAGAGACTCTTTGTTATTTGGTTGCAGGGTTGCTTGAGAGACACCATCTTCATCCTATGCCTCCTACGGATTGATAAACCTTAGGTCATCCACTTGAGGGAAATTTGCTACTGTCCTACAAACCTCTGCACTTGGAGGCCCAACAACGTCTACAAGAAGAAGGTTGTGTAGTAGACATCAAGCTCTTTTCTGGCGCCGGGGGAGGTGAGTGCTTGAAGTTATATCTTTAGATCTTGCAATCGAGTCTTTTAGTTTCTTGTTTTATCACTAGTTTAGTTTATAAAAGAAAACAATAAAAAATATGGAATTGAGTTTGTCTCATACGCTTCACCTTTTTAATATCTTTCGTGAGTATGATGGAAAGGATAATTGTGCTCAAGTGCTAGAAGAAGAAATCTATAAAATGTTTGGCACTAAATATTTGAATGATGAGCATGATTGCAATGTTGTTAGTATGAATTCCTTGAATATCCATGATGCTAATGATATGCAAAGCCACAAGCTTGGGGAAGCTATGTTTGATGAAGATGATATTTTTTGTCCCCCAAGTTTTGATGAGCAAATTTATTATGATGAAAGCATGCCTCCTATCTATGATGATTATTGTGATGACACGTATGCTTTAAAGAATAATAATAACAATAAAACTTGTCATCTTGATTTCAATTTTCAATCACATGATAATTATTTTGTTGAGCTTGCTCCCACTATTATTCATGAGAAGAATTTTGCTTGTGTGAAGAGTAATAAAATTTCTATGCTTGTAGATCATGAAAAGAATGCTTTAGGTGATGGTTATATTGTTGAATTCATTCATGATGCTATTGAAAATTATTATGAGGGAGGAATATATGCTTGTAGGAATTGCAATAATATCAAGTTTCCTCTCTATGTGCTTAAAATTTTGAAGTTATGCTTGTTTTACCTTCCTGTGCAAGTTGATTCTTGTTCCCACAAGTTGTTTGATCACAAAATCCCTATGCATAGGAAGTGGGTTAGACTTAAATGTGTTAGAAATATGCTTCATGATGCTCTCTTTATGTTTCAATTCTTATCTTTTATGTGAGCATCATTGAAATCATCATGCCTAGCTAGGGGCGTTAAACGATAGCGCTTGTTGGGAGGCAACCCAATTTTATTTTTGTTCCTTAATTTTTGATCCTGTTTAGTAATAAATAATTCATCTAGCCTCTGTTTAGATGTGGTTTTATGTGTTTAATTAGTGTTTGTGCCAAGTAGAATCGTTGGGAAGACTTGGGGAAAGTCTTGTTGATCTTGCTGTAAAAAACAGAAACTTTAGCGCTCACGAGAATTGCTGCCATTTTTTATTGGAGAGAGATATTGAGATAATTTTTTTTGAAGATCATTAATAGATAAATTCCTCAGGTCCATCAATTTATTTTATAATTTTTGGGGTTCCAGAAGTTTGCGTTAGTTACAGATTACTATAGACTGTTCTGTTTTTGACAGATTCTGTTTTCATGTGTTGTTTGCTTATTTTAATGAGTCTATGGCTAGTAAAATAGTTTATAAACCATAGAGAAGTTGGAATACAGTAGGTTTAACACCAATATAAATAAAGAATGAGTTCATTACAGTACCTTGAAGTGGTGTTTTGTTTTCTTTCGCTAACGGAGCTCACGAGTTTTCTACTTTAAGTTTTGTGTTGTGAAGTTTTCAAGTTTTGGGTAAAGATTGGATGGACTATGGAATAAGGAGTGGAAAGAGCCTAAGCTTGGGGATGCCCAAGGCACCCCAAGGTAATATTCAAGGACAACCAAAAAGCCTAAGCAACTGTAACGCCCTCGATGCGACTATATCTCCCACGTGTCGAAGCACGACTTAGAGGCATAACCGCATTGAAAGCAATGTCGCAAGTGAGGTAATCTTCGCAAACAACCCATGTAATACAATAAGGGAAAAGATACATAGTTGGATTACACTCTCCACATCACACAAATAACATAAATAACATTACATTCATCCAATTACACTCAAGGTCCGACTACGGAACCAAAATGAAGAACAACCCCCAAATGCGACAAAGTCCCCGATCGCCCCAACTGGGCACCACTACTGATCATCTAGGAAAGACACGTAGTAACGACGAGAGTCTTCATTGAACTCCCACTTGAGCTCGGTCATATCATCTGGAATGGCATCATCGGTCCCTGCATCTGGTTTTGGAAGGAATCTGTGAGTCACGGGGACTCAGCAATCTCACACCCTCACGATCAAGACTATTTAAGCTTATAGGTAAGATAAAGGTATGATGTGGAGCTGCAGCAAGCGACTAGCATATATGGTGGCTAACATACTCAAATGAGAGTGGGAAGAGAAGGCAAAAGCACGGTCGAACAACTATGATCAAGAAGTGATCCTACAACAACCTACGTCAAGCATTACTCCAACACCGTGTTCACTTCTCGGACTCCGCCGAGAAGAGACCATCACGGTTACACACGCGGTTGATGTATTTTAATTAAGTTAAATTTCAGGTTTTCTACAACCGGACATTAACAAATTCCCATCTTCCCATAACCGCGGGCACGGCTTTCGAAAGTTCATAACCCTGCAGGGGTGTCCCAACTTAGCCCATCACAAGCTCTCACGGCCAACAAAGGATATTCCTTCTCCCAAGACAATCCGATCAGACTCGGAATCCCGGTTACAAGACATCTCGACAATGGTAAAACAAGTCCAGCAACACCGCCCGAATGTGCCGACAAATCCCAATAGGAGCTGCACATATCTCGTTCTCAGGGCACACTCGGATGAACACTACGTACAACTAAAACTAGCCCTCAAGTTTCCCCGAGGTGGCGCTGCAAGTGGCTCTGTTTTGGACCAACACTCAGAGGAGCACTGGCCCGGGGGGTTTAATAAAGATGACCCTTGGGCTCCGGAAACCCAAGGGAAAAAGAGGCTAGGAGGCAAATGGTAAAACCAAGGTTGGGCATTGCTGGAGGAGTTTCATTCAAGGCGAACTGTCAAGGGGTTCCCATTATAACCCAACCATGTAAGGAACGCAAAATCCGGGAACATAACACCGATATGACGGAAACTAGGGCGGCAAGAGTGGAACAAAACACTGGGCATAAGGCCGAGCCTTCCACCCTTTACCAAGTATATAGGTGCATTAAGATAAAATAAGATAATATGGTGATATCCCAACAATAAACATGTTCCAACAAGGAACAATCTCCAAATCTTCACCTGCAACTAGCAACGCTATAAGAGGGGCTGAGCAAAGCGGTAACATAGCCAAACAATGGTTTGCTAGGACATGGTGGGTTAGAGGTTTGACATGGCAATATGGGAGGCATGATAGGCAAGTGGTAGGTATCGTAGCATAGGCATAGCAAAAGAGCGAGCATCTAGCAAGCAAAGATAGAAGTGATTTCGAGGGTATGGTCATCTTGCCTGCAAAGTTCTCAGAGTTGTCTTGATCCTTGTAAGCGTACTCAACGGGCTCCTCGATCACGTACTCGTCTCCCGGCTCTACCCAAAGCAAGAACAACAAGCAAAAAGGAGCACAATCAACCACGTGCAATGCTCAATCAACATGATGCAAACATGGTATGATATGCGGGATGCGATATGTGATGCATATGCATGCTTTGGAAAGGAATGATTGAACCTGGCCTCATCTTGGAAATCCAAGAGTTCCACTGGAAAGGTGAGTTGATTTCGGTCGAAATCGATATAAAGATCACCGGAATCGGATGCACGGTTTGGAAATGACAAGCAAAACAAATATGGCACCGGTCTGCGATTAACAGCACGAGACCATCTAAATGCATCAAGAACAACAAACTACTGCACCCAAACATAGCAACAAAATACATGTCAGGGATCCACTCATGATGCTTGACAAAAGATGAACACTGAGCTACGGCTAATTCACTCAATAACAGGTTCAAACAAGCATGGCAAAAGAGCAAAAAATTACTGGTTATAGACTTAGTGAAAATAACAAGTCAGGAATTTAACATCAGGAAGCAATCTTTAGAGCATGAAAACTACATGCTACATGAACTTATCATGGCAAACCAAGGCATGGAATGAAGCTACTCAAAGCATACAACAAAAGTCCCTTACTGACCATAAGCCAAAAGGGATCAGAAAATACAATTGCAACCATGCGAACATAGCAATTAACGAAAACAGATTCAGACTTAGTGAAAAACTGGAGCATGGCAAAACAAATAACGAGTAGGCATGTTTACGAGCTCAATGCACTCACCACGTGGCATTGCATGATAAACTAAACATACACCCAGCAAGTATACATGGAATAGAAGCTAGACATGGCAAGAACAACATCATAACGTGCACGGATCAACAACAACAAGCTTGGCAAAATTGCTTAACATGTTAACAATCTGCCAGGAACATTTTATAGCAAAAGTAGAGCTCGATTGACACAAGCTAGGATGCTCCATAAATGCAAACAAAGACATGGATGGATAGAGCACCACAATATCTACAAAACATCCTTACTGATCATGCTCAAAAGATGCACGGATCACTAGGAAACAACATGAACATATGGCATAAAAATATTGACAGGGCAAAGACTTAGAATATTTCCAAGTCCCTGAAATCAGCAACATTAAGTAAGCTACTTTGCATGCTTGTGCTAGTCACCATATAGATCAAAAAAATACATGGCATACACCCCCGTAAAGATGGCATGGCATACTTCAAAACTCGTGTAGAGCTCAGGATCATATCATGCACACATTAATCATGACAAAAATGACAAAAGTGCAATTGTTGAAACAGATCTGAAACTATCATTACATAGCCCTCTTCCAACAACATTTCGGGCATCAAGATGAGCTCAAATGAAAATGATGCAATGAGATGAAATGATGTACTCTTCGAGACGAACATTTTGATATGCTACACGCACGAATCGGAGGTACGATGAGGAAGTTATGATGCGTCAAAGTAGCATAAAATATCTGGGATTAGGGAAGAGGTCATCCGAGATCTAGGGTTCACTGTAGACCGGATCGAGATCTGGCGGTACTGTAGTTGCCGGAGACTCGCCGGAATCTTCGAACTCACCGAAGTTTGGGGCCGGCCGGAGCTGCAAGGGGATGGACCCGGGCAAGGGAAGGCGAGGGCGAGGCGGCGGTGGCTGGCGCCGGCTCAGGCGGCGCGGGCGTCGAGGGGGCATGCCGCGGCGGAGGTCAACGGCAGCGGGGTCGGCGGTCACCGGCGATGGAGCGGTGGCGGGCGGCGCCGGCGATGAAGACGAGAGGCGCGGGGCGGCGCGGTTCTCCCAGGCGGCGGGCGCGGTCGATGGGCCTCGGCTGCTCGGGGCGGGCTCCGCGGGCCGGCGGGATCCGCGGCGAAGTGGGCCGCGCGGCGATGACGTGGCGTGTCAGGAGTGGTCGGCGGCAGGGCGGACATGTCCGTCCGGCGGCGGCGGGGTAGAATTGCTAGGGTTTCGCCCGGATTTGGAATGTAGGGATCTTTATATAGGGGTAGAGGGAGCCAGGAAGCTCCAAATGAGGTGCGGTTTTCGGCCACGCGATCGTGATCGAACGATCTAGATGTTGGAGGAGGTTTTGGTGGGTTTTGGGCCACTTTGGAGGGGTGTTGGGCTGCAACACACACGAGGCCTTTTCGGTCCCTCGGTTAACCGTTGGAGTATCAAACGAAGTCCAAATGGCACGAAACTTGACAGGCGGTCTACCGGTAGTAAACCAAGGCCACATGACAAGTCTCGGTCCAATCTGAAAACGTTTAGCACCCGCACACGAAAAGAGGTAGAAAGGGACACCGGAGGACATAGGAGCGCCGGAATGCAAAACGGACAACGGGGAAAATGCTCGAATGCATGAGACGAACATGTATGCAAATGCAATGCACATGATGACATGATATGAGATGCATGACAAAGACAAAACATACAGAGAAAAAAACCCGACAACGATGAAATAAAATAACTTAGTGCCAAAAATGGCAAGAGTTGGAATACAGATAAGGCAAGTTACATCCGGGGTGTTACAACACTCCACCACTACGAAAGGATCTCGTCCCGAGATCTAGGACTGGAAAAACTCCGGGTACTTAGAACGGAGGTGATCCTCGTGTTCCCAGGTGGCTTCATGGTCGGAATGATGTGACCACTTGACTTTCAGGAATTTGATAGACTTGTTGCGAGTCTTGCGCTCAGCTTCTTCAAGAATAGCAACGGGATGCTCATGATAAGACAGGTCTTCTTGGAGATCAATGTCTTTGAAGTTGACGGTGCGGTCAGGAGTCTTGAAGCACTTGCGGAGCTGAGAGACATGAAACACGTCATACACGTTTGCAAAGTTGGAGGGAAGCTCAAGTTGATAGGCGAGATCGCCTCTCTTGTTGACAGTCTTGAAAGGACTCACGTATCTAGGGGCAAGCTTCCCTTTGATACCGAAGCGACGAGTACCTTCCATTGGAGAGACGCAGAGGTAGACATGGTCTCTGATCTGGAAAGCCAAGTCACGATGATTCCTATCATAGTAACTCTTCTGGCGCGATTGCGCGGCTTTGAGATTATCACGAATGACTTTGCACATCTCTTCTGCCTCTGTGATCAAGTCATTGCCAAGAAGTTGGCGTTCACCAGTCTCTGACCAGTTAAGAGGAGTACGACACTTCCTGCCACAGAGAATCTCGAATGGGGCCTTGCCTGAACTTGCTTGGAAGCTGTTGTTGTAGGAGAACTCAGCATATGGAAGACAATCTTCCCACTTCATACCGAAGGAGATGACGCAAGCCATGAGCATATCTTCAAGAATCTGATTGATTCGCTCAACTTGGCCACTAGTTTGAGGATGAAAAGTTGTGCTGAAACGGATGTTGGTGCCCATGACCTTCTGAAAAGAATCCCAAAACTTCGAGGTGAAGATGCTGCCACGATCTGAAGAAATCAACTGCGGAATGCCATGCAGAGAGACAATCCTAGAGGTATATAGCTCTGCCAACTGAGCTGCTGTGATAGATTCTTTGATAGGAAGGAAATGAGCCACTTTAGTGAGTTTGTTGATGACAACGAAGGTAGCATCATTGCCACGCCTGGACTTTGGAAATCCAATCAAAGTCCATCTCAATATGATCAAACTTCCATTCTGGAATGGCAAGAGGTTGGAGGAGACCAGCTGGTCGTTGGTGTTCTGCTTTCACTCTTCTGCAGACATCACATTCATTCACGAACTGAGCAATCTCGCGCTTCATTCGAGTCCACCGATACGACTGCTTGAGGTCATGATACATCTTTGTACTTCCAGGGTGGATAGAGAGGAGTGAATTGTGAGCTTTGTTCATAATGACTTTACGAAGGTCACCTTTAGGCACAACAATGCGATCCTCGAAGAATAGAGTATCCTTGTCATCAAGACGATAGCACTTGTACTTAGGTTGACTCTTGGCAATCCTAATCTTCACCTTCTTCACCATAGCATCAAGAAGTTGAGCCTCGCGAATCTGATCTTCCAAAGTAGGAGAGACTTGGAGGTTGGCGAGGAAACCTTGAGGAACAACTTGAAGATTGAGTTTGCGTAAAGCTTCACAAAGCTCGGGTTGGTAAGGCTTGATAATCAAACTGTTGCAGTAAGCCTTCCTGATCAATGCGTCAGCAATTACATTGGCCTTGCCTGGAGTATATTCGATACTCGGATTATACTCTTGAATCATTTCGACCCAACGAGTCTGCCTGAGGTTGAGATTAGGCTGAGTGAAGATGTACTTGAGACTCTTATGATTAGTGAAGATGTCCACTTTTCTTCCCAATAAGAGATGTCTCCAAGTTAAAAGAGCATGGACAACTGCCGCCAACTCGAGGTCATGAGTGGGGTAGTTCTTTTCATTGGGCTTCAACTGGCGAGAGGTATAAGCCACAACTTTCTTCTCTTGCATCAACACTGCACCAAGACCTTGAAGGGAAGCATCACAGAAGACTTCGAACAGTTTGGATTCATCAGGAGGAGTCAGAACTGGAGCAGTGACTAACTTCTCTTTCAGGGTGTTGAAAGCGATGTCACATTTAGGAGACCAGACGTACTTCACATGCTTATGGAGAAGGTTGGAAAGAGGCTTCGCGATCTTAGAGAAGTTCTCAACGAACCTTCAACAATAGCTTGCGAGCTCAAGGAAACTGCGGAGTTGCTTCACATTCTGAGGTGGATCCCGATTCACAATTGCAGACACCTTCTCAGGATTCACCGCTATGCCCTTGGCGGAGATGATATGCCCAAGGTAGAGAACCTCATCGAGCCAAAACTCGCACTTTGAAAACTTGGCATAGAACTGATGTTCTCTGAGCTTATCCAGCACCAAACGCAAGTGTTTGGCATGATCTTCCTTGTTCTTGGAAAAGACCAAAATGTCATCGAGGTAGACCAAGACGAAGTCATTTGTATATGTGTTGAAGATGAAATTCATCATGCGAGAGAATGTTGGAGGAGCGTTGATGAGGCCGAAAGACATGACAGTGTATTCATATGAACCATAGCTTGTTCTGAATGCTATCTTGGGGATATCTTCTTCATGAATGCGAATCTGATGATAGGTCATACGAAGATCAAGCTTGGAGAATACTTGAGCACCTTTGAGTTGTTCAAACAACTCATTGATGTTGGGAAGTGGGTACTTGTTCTTTATGGTCTTCTTGTTCAATGGACGGTAGTCGACATAAAGTCGGTCCGTTCTATCCTTCTTCTTCACAAAAAGAACACCACAACCCCATGGAGAAGAACTTGGTCGGATGACCCATACGCTCTTGAATATCAAGTTGTTTCTTCAGCTCCTTCAACTCTTCAGGTCCAAGCTTGTAAGGATGATTGCAAACAGGTTTCGTGCCAGGCTCAAGATCGATGATGAATTAAACTGGCCGGTGCGGAGGCATTCCTGGAAGCTCTTCTGGAAAGACGTCTTGATATTCGCAAACGGCTGGAATTTGAGAGATGGAATCCAGCTCGCCCTTCTCATTGAGAGAAAACAGTCGAATGGTATCATCCCTTGCGGCAAAGACAATAACATCCTCAGACGAATGAGTCAATTGAATCTGCCTGGCAGCACAATCAAGCTGAGCCTTGTGCTTAGAAAGCCAGTCCATTCCAAGAATAAGATCAATATCCGAGTTTCCAAGGACCACTGGAGAGGATAGAAACTTATAGTCACCCAACGTGATAGTAACATCCGAGACGCAAATGTTACATGTCATTTGCTTGCCCGGGGACACAATCTTCAACGGGAAAGGAATCTTTTTGGTCACAAATTCATGCTTGGCAACAAATGGTGTAGAAATAAAAGAAAGCGATGCACCAGTGTCAAAGAGAACTTTTGCAGGAACATCATTAACAGGAAGGTTACCCAAAATGACATATGACGAGTCTCTGCCTGAGCTGTGTTCATCATGTTGACCTTGGCATGCTTGGGATTATGCTTGACCACTGCATTGCTAGCAAATCTCACAGGAGGAGGAGGAGGAAGATGCCTCTGATTGAAGCATTTGTTGGCATAATGACCCTTCTGCTGACACTTGTTGCACGTGACCTCCGAGAGTGGACGGTGATACGGAGCACTTGATCTTGGAGCTTGAGACGAAGTCTTGTTCTGAAATCCTGGGTTGGGGGGGGGGGAAGATCCATTGCCACCTTTGCTCTTCTGCTGATAAGGCTGATGGAATGGAGGAGGAGGCAGCCAATACTTTTGCTGCTTAGCCACTTGAGTTGAGGAAAAAGGAGTTGCATCTCTGACTCGCTTCTTGGAAGCATCGCACTTGAGCTGAGCAGTCTCTTGCTTCATTGCCATATTGTAGAACTCATCGTACTTCTTCGGCTCAAACAGGACGAGAGCTAGTTGGTGATCTTCTCTGAGGCCACCCCTGAACTGATAAATCATGCTCTTCTCGTCAGGGACGTCTTTCTTGGCGAAACGAGCGAGCCTCTGGAACAGAATGTTATACTGGTAAACAGACAAGCTGCCTTGCTTCAGGTTGCGGAATTCCTCACGCTTGCTTTCAACAACACTCTGAGAAATGTGATGAGCTTTGAAGTCTTGAGGGAATTCATCCCAGGTAATCACACGGCCTCCTCTGGAATCTTTGTATTGCTGAAACCATTCTGCAGCTTGGTCTTTGAGTTGGAAGGAGGCAAACTTGACAAAGTCCTCAGGCCTGACATTACTGCACTCGAAATGCTTGCAGATATCCACGAGCCAATCATCAGCGTCTGAGGCCTCTACACAGTTGCTGAAGGTCTTTGGCTGGTTAGCAAGGAACTGGTTGAGTGTAGCAAACTGATTCTGATTGTAGCCATGGCCATGATTCCCTTGGTTGCGCTCTTGCAAGAGTTGCATGATCAGCTGCGTGTTTGCATTGGTAGCGGCCATCACAGCTTGCCATGCCTCCGGAGGTGGAGGTGGTGGTGGCGGATCAGGATTCGGAGTCGTACGCGTTGGAGGAGCCATCCTGAAGACGGTAACACCCGTTAGCATATTGACAGACAAATATTCAAGCTGAATCAAATGGATCGAAATTGCAACATATAGTCTTCACATCCGAACAACATGAACGAATGAATTCCAATTGAAATGGTCACATTTCCATAAATTGAGAAGCCACTTAGATAGAGGTAGAAGAATAAAACAACAAGGTACGGACATGAACGAATACTTCGTGAGGATTACCCAATCACAAACCAAATATTTGCGGAAGAAATACTAGAGCTACAGGAATTCCCACCTATGAAACTCCCGAACCTTCCCGGTTATGCAATCAGGTGTTGGGGATACATGGGAAGCATAATATCTCACCCAAAGCTAGCAAATCCTACATCCAGCTGTATCCATCCTTCAACACATAACCAAGAAACCTTCGGAAATCATTTACCTCAACCTTCGAAAAGCATCCGTTATACGAGTTATGGCAATACTCCCGAACTCCCGCCCCAGTACTAGGTGGCATCGAGGTTATCTCACCAACAACTACATAAAAGAGATTTTCGATGTCGGCGAAACTCGGGTATTTCAGAATTGCAACGATAAAATTGTGACGACAACACCTCGGAGCTCAACTCCCCGGAACACTGCCACAACCCCTAAATGTCAGGAGGCACCAAGAACAATGTTCTCGTCACAAATCGATCGGAACGATTCCAAGATACCCGCGTGATCCTAAATTTTTTTTAGTGAAATTTGAGAAGAGAAGAGTCAAAACTCTACGTCAGGATGCCTCACCAGAGCGACGAAGGGACTGAGGAGTAAAAAGAAGTCCTACTCTCCAATATATATATAATCCTAAATGACTCAAAACATTTTTCTAGACTCAACAACGCCAACGATTTGATCAAGCAGGGGGCTCTTAAGGTCGGGGAAGGCTGCCGGTGGTCGTTACTCCCGGCAGGATCTAAACTGACCCCACAGATCAATACTAGTCTTTTCTGCGCACTTTGTCCTCACTCGTGCGCACCCGGGAGCAACTTCCCGGTCAGTCACCCATCCTGACACTACTCCAAGCTGAGCACGCTTAACTTTGGAGTTCTGTCCGAATGGGCTCCCGGAAAAGAAGGAATTCCTTATTGATATGAGTAGTCTACCATCCCTAATAAGCCAGGCTATCACAGGATGCCCCGGAAGGCATCCCCTCTTTCGTCTTCGTTCATCGGTAACTTTACTTGGAGCTATATTTTTATTTACCACATGATATGTGTTTTGCTTGGAGCGTCAATTTATTTTGTTAGGATTTTCTTGCTGTTATTTAGAACAATGTTTTGCATCTTTTATTCCAAAAAAGTGGCATTGATAGCCTTTACTATGCCTATTTTAGAAGTCCACACGTTGCTGTTTGAAAACAGAAAGTTTACCGCTGTTGCAATAATTCCCTAGAAAAGTAAGAATGTGATAAAATGTTGAGACCTTTTGCATATTAAGCTTTGATAAATTTACTACAGTGGTAATTTTCTTTCATAATTTTTAGAGCTAGGTAAGTATGGATGTTGCTGCACTCTTTACAGACTGTCCTGTTTAGGCAGATTACTGTTATGTTTGCATTGTTTGCATATGTTTGCTTCTTTAATGATTCTATTTGAGAATAGGACTATTAAATATGCAGAGGCATTTAGTATGCAATGTTGAATAATAATTTTAGTGATTTTCTACAGTAGAGTATGATAAGGTTTTGGCAATGGTTTACACTAACTTATCTCACGAGTCCTTGTTGAGTTTTGTGTGGATGAAGCTTTTGAGATTTAGGGAGACCGTGATATGAGAGGAATTAAGGAGACACAAAATCTCAAGCTTGGGGATGCCCAAGGCATCCCAAGATAATATTTCAAGAAGTCTCAAGCATCTAAGCTTGGGGATGCCCAGGTTGGCATCCCACCTTTCTTCTTCAACAACTATCGGTTAGTATCGGTTGATCCTAAGTTTTTGCTTCTTCACATGATGTTTGCTATTCTTAGATGTCATTTTATTTTGCTTTGCTTGCTGTTTGAATAAAATACCAAGATCTTAAATTCTTAAATGTTAGACAGTCTTCACATAGTTGCATAATTATTCGACTACTCATTGATCTTCACTTATATCTTTCGGAGTAGTTTGTCATTTGCTCTAGTGCTTCACTTATATCTTTTTAGAGCACGGTGGTGGTTTTATTTTATAGATGAACTCTCATGCTTCACTTATATTATTTTGAGAGTCTTAAATAGAATGGTAATTTTCTTAAATAATCCTAATATGCTAGGCATCCAAGAATAATAAAAACTTTCTTATGAGTGTGTTGAATACTAAGAGAAGTTTGATGCTTGATGATTGTTTTGAGATATGGAGGTAATAATATCAAAGTCGTGCTAGTTGAGTAGTTGTGAAATTGAGAAATGCTTGTGTTGAAGTTTGCAAGTCCTGTAGCATGCACGTATGGTAAACGTTATGTAACAAATTTGAAACATGAGGTGTTATTTGATTGTCTTCCTTATGAGTGGCGGTCGGAGACGAGCGATGGTCTTTTCCTACCAATCTATCCCCCTAGGAGCATGCGCGTAGTACCGAGGTTTTTGATGACTTGTAGATTTTTGCAATAAGTATGTGATTTCTTTATGACTAATGTTGAGTCCATGGATTATACGCACTCTCACCCTTCCATCCTTGCTAGCCTCTTCGGTACCGTGCATTGCCCTTTCTCACATTGAGAGTTGGTGCAAACTTCGCCGGTGCATCCAAACCCCGTGATATGATATGCTATTTCACACATAAACCTCCTTTTATCTTCCTCAAAACAGTCACCATACCTACCTATTATGGCATTTCCATAGCCATTCCGAGATATATTGCCATGCAACTTTCCACCGTTCCGTTTATTATGACATGCATCATCATTGTCATATTGCTTTGCATGATCATGTAGTTGACATCGTATTTGTGGCAAAGCCACCGTTCATAATTCTTTCATACATGTCACTCATGCATCATCGCTAATCCCGGTACACTGCCGGAGGCATTCATATAGAGTCATATCTTGTTCTAGTATCGAGTTGTAATCATTGAGTTGTAAATAAATAGAAGTGTGATGATCATCATTTTCTAGAGCATTGTCCCAAGTGAGGAATTATAAAAAAAGGCCAGAAAAAAGAGAAGGCCCAAAAAAAGAGAGAAAATAGAAGTCCCAAATAAAAAAATAAAAAAAATAAAAAATGAGAGAAAAAGAGAGAAGAGGCAATGCTACTATCCTTTTACCACACTTGTGCTTCAAAGTAGCACCATGATCTTCATGACAGAGAGTCTCCTATGTTGTCACTTTCATATACTAGTGGGAATCTTTCATTATAGAACTTGGCTTGTATATTCCAATGATGGGCTTCCTCAAATTGCCCTAGGTCTTCATGAGCAAGCAAGTTGGATGCACACCCACTTAGTTTCTTTTTGAGCTTTCATATACTTATAGCTCTAGTGCATCCGTTGCATGGCAATCCCTACTCACTCACATTGATATATATTGATGGGCATCTCCATAGCCCGTTGATACGCCTAGTTGATGTGAGACTATCTTCTCTTTTTTGTCTTCTCCACAACCATCATTCTGTTCCACCTATAGTGCTATGTCCATGGCTCACGCTCATGTATTGCGTGAAAATTGAAAAAGTTTGAGAACATCAAAAGTATGAAACAATTGATTGGCTTGTCATCGGGGTTGTGCATGATTTAAATATGATGTGTGGTGAAGATGGAGCATAGCCAGACTATATGATTTTGTAGGGATAACTTTCTTTGGCCATGTTATTTTGAAGAGACATAATTGCTTAGTTAGTATGCTTGAAGTATTATTATTTCTATGTCAATATGAACTTTTGTCTTGAATCTTATGGATCTGAATATTCATACCACAATTAAGAAGAATTACATTGCAATTATGCCAAGTAGCACTCCGCATCAAAAATTCTGTTTTTATTATTTACCTACTCGAGGACGAGCAGGAATTAAGCTTGGGGATGCTGATACGTCTCCAACGTATTTTTTGATTGCTCCATGCTATATTATCTACTGTTTTGGATGTTTATGGGCTTTATTATACACTTTTATATCATTTTTGGGACTAACCTATTAACCCAGAGCCCAGTGCCAGTTTCTGTTTTTACCTTGTTTTAGGGTTTCGAAGAAAAGGAAAACCAAACGGAGTCCAATTGACCTGAAACTTCACGGAACCCATTTTTGGAAGGAAAGAATCCTAGAAGACTTGAAGTGCACGTAAGGGAAGCTTCGAGGAGTCCACGAGGTAGGGGGCGCGCCCACCCCCCTGGGCGCGCCCTCCACCCTCGTGGGCCCCTCGTGGCCCCCCTGACGTACTTCTTCCGCCTATATATCTCCATATACCCTAAAAACATCCGAGAGCACAATAGATCGGGAGTTCCGCCGCCAGAAGTCTCCGTAGCCACCGAAAGCCAGTATAGACCCGTTCCGGCACCCTGCCGGAGGGGGCAATCCCTCTCTGGTGGCCATCTTCATCATCCTGGTGCTCTCCATGATGAGGAGGGAGTAGTTCTCCCTCAGGGCTGAGGGTATGTACCAGTAGCTATGTGTTTGATCCCTCTCTCTCGTGTTCTTGATTTGGCACGATCTTGATGTATCGCGAGCTTTGCTATTATAGTTGGATCCTATGATGTTTCTCCCCTCTACTCTCTTGTAATGGATTGAGTTTTCCCCTTGAAGTAATCTTATCGGATTGAGTCTTTAAAGATTTGAGAACACTTGATGTATGTCTTGCCGTGCGTATCTGTGGTGACAGGATATCACGTGATTCACTTGATGTATGTTTTGGTGATCAACTTGCGGGTTCCGCCCATGAACCTATGCATAGGGGTTGGCACACGTTTTCGTCGTGATTCTCCGGTAGAAACTTTGGGGCACTCTTTGAGGTTCTATGTGTTGGTTGAATAGATGAATCTGAGATTGTGTGACGCATATCAGATAACCATACCCACGGATACTTGAGGTGACATTGGAGTATCTAGGTGACATTAGGGTTTTGGTTGATTTGTGTCTTAAGGTGTTATTCTAGTACGAACTCTAGGGCTGTTTGTGACACTTATAGGAATAGCCCAACGGATTGATTGGAAAGAATAACTTTGAGGTGGTTTCGTACCCTACCATAATCTCTCCGTTTGTTCTCCGCTATTAGTGACTTTGGAGTGACTCTTTGTTGCATGTTGAGGGATAGTTATGTGATCCAATTATGTTATTATTGTTGAGAGAACTTGCACTAGTGAAAGTATGAACCCTAGGCCTTGTTTACTATCAATGCAATACCATCTACGCTCACTTTTATCATTAGTTACCTTGCTGTTTTTATATTTTCAGATTACAAAAACTATTATCTACTATCCATATACCACTTGTATCACCATCTCTTCACCGAACTAGTGCATCTATACAATTTACCATTGTATTGGGTGTGTTAGGGACACAAGAGACTCTTTGTTATTTGGTTGCAGGGTTGCTTGAGAGAGACCATCTTCATCCTACGCCTCCTACGGATTGATAAACCTTAGGTCATCCACTTGAGGGAAATTTGCTACTGTCCTATAAACCTCTGCACTTGGAGGCCCAACAACGTCTACAAGAAGAGGGTTGTGTAGTAGACATCAAGATGGCATACATCGTAGTAGCAGAAGGTGCAGATGTCCCGGTCGTCATGTTGCTGAAGAAGTCATTGACATCAGGGAAGAAGTCGTCGTTGGGGAACTCATCGTCTGTGATGTCGCCATTCGCAGCCACGATGAACAAAAATCTAGCAGACGCGCAAGGACGCTCCCCAAGAACCTGATCGCCCCTCTTCCGTACCGGATCACAAGAGGCAGGGTTTCGGAGGCCTGCTGTCCCACTTCCTGGTGCATGTCGGGAAGAGAGATGGGAAAGAGATAGGCGGCTCAATGCTTTGGAATGAGACGAAGAGTTGTTATGCTCTTGGAACAACAGAGGAGCGACCTCTTATATACGTGAGAAGAGTTAAAACTGGCCCTTCATTAGTAGAAGAAAAACCGGTGCAATAAACACCATTAAATAGACGCACTAAAAACCATTAAGGAGAGAAGAAATGAGTGCACTAAAACTCACACGGAGTGTTCAGTTTCTTCTCCCATTTATGTGTCAATCATTTCAACTTTCTTCTCGTGTGATAAAATAGCGCATACACATGGCATGGGTCAATTTTTCACACAACCTTGTCATGCATGAATGGGCCACATGAGCCTTTGTTATTTACTTTGAATTATTGGCAGAAAATATGAATCATTATATGGGCTAGGCCCAATAATTCCAACAACTTTTAGGATAAACTTTTGTTTCTGCTGACAGCTTAGTGGTGGCATCAGCAAGGTATTTGATTCTATTGTAGAGTTCATCAACCTTCTTTTCAAGGTATTTACTCATCATCCAGCAGGCTTCAATACCCTCTCCGATATTATGAACACCAGCTTTAGAAACTTTCTCGGGTTTGCTAATATTTTCCTTAATCTCACATGGAGGTGGCACTTCCTTCTCGCGTTTGCGAGGTGAAGGCCCTAGAGAAGATTTAGGAGGAGATACTTGCAGACTATGGTTGTAGGGGTTCAGACAGTAGCCTTATTCTTCTTCTTTCTTCTTTTCCAGACTTTCTTCCTTGATGCTCATGCGATGGAGTACCTCCCAGCTTTTTGGCGCCACGTCCTCCCAATTGGGAAAAGGTATAATCTTGCTTGATGGAGAGTTTGAGTAAGATCCCTTCCTGCTTGAGATGACAGCAAGAGTGTCTTTCGATGGCATAGAGACCAATGCCCTCTTGATCATGTACACAAGTTTGTTCTAGAAAGGAGGCATGGGGCGGAGGCAATGAGTTAGATTGATAATGAACAAGGGGCGTCTTCCATAGGCTTATGTGAGGGGTTGGAAACCCTAGGATATGTGAGATCGATCATTAGGGAAAGATGAGGAAGAAATCAAAATAAATTGGAACAAAATTGGGTCTTTCCAAAGGATCAGAATGAAAGAAGGGGTACAGTACACACGCGACTCCTCGTACCACTCCTTGTACTACATGTTACCTGCGAGTCAACGCCATTTTTTAAGGTCAAAGCCAAAATGATCCTGAAGTACAAAAAGAAGACGACCATCGGTACGGGTGTGCCTCCTCGTACCGATTCCGGCCAAAGTGAGCCTCAACGGCGACATGGCAGAAATGTTGATTCTAGCGCCGACAAGTCAGGAGAATGTGCAAGAGAGGGAGAAGGGTAGCAAAGGGAAGGGAGGTGGACCAGTTCCACTGCTAGGGGGTCCCCAACGGCGAAAGGCGGGTCGAGCGCTGTGAGGAGGTCAGGCACAACCCCAAATTTGCTATTTCTAGAGAAAATATTGGGTTAGAGAGTTGGGTTATGTGGAATGAAATGTTAAATTGATTAAAGGTTTGAGGGATGGGCTAGATGGGAGTTTAATTCCCCAAACCATTTTTTTTACTAAAAGTGACTTATGGGGGATGGGTTAGATATACTCTAATGTTGCAAAAAAAGTGTAGCATAACCAAAGTCAGCCCGATTCATAGCGGAGCTTCTGCCTTTTCATTCCTTCATTTGCGATGACACTGAATTTTCCCCGTTCCCATTCATGGCAGCTACACATCTTCCTGATCCCTATATGGACGCAATTTAGCGATTGGCATGGTTGTGCGTGTACCGATTTATTTTGCTCCCAGCAGCGTGACCCTAGGCTGCTATCTGCCTCTACGAGGCACAAGGTCAGTGGATTTTAGCCTTCGTATTGGAGGTTCCAGATGGCATGCTTCGGTAATTGGATGTCTTCCACTCAGTGCAACGGTTTGGAGTGCTCGATATGGCCCAAGATGGCGTCTAGTAGATCAGGCAAATCGACTTCTCCTTGATGCGTGGTTCCGCCCTCGCCTGAGGTGCCCTATGTGACCAACCTAAATTGGTTGCGTGGACGGTCTGGACTCTCGGTGACATGAGATCGATGGAGATGATGAGTGTCCCTACGTTCTGCTCGGCATCTTGTGTTACACATGCATATTTCTAATTTTGTTACTAGGTCCACCCGGACTGTGCGTCTGCACGGCTATGCGATGATGGATCGAATGGTGGTGCCAGCACATGACAACGCTGATTACATGATGCTTTTTTAGTGGAGGTGCATGAGTTTCACAGGTGAAAACTCTAGGCCCGATCTTTGTTGGCTGAACTTGTCAACGGCGTCGTTCAAGCAATGTTCCCTTGTTGAAGACATTGCATGAAGTTTACTCAGATTCGTCTCTGGGGTAAAAACCCAAGATCCGGGCATAGTGGTTGGGTCCAGCGACAATGAAGCTCGTGCATTGTTACCTTCCTAAGAGCGTCGTTGTTGGAGCACTTATCATGTTACATGGGTTACCATGATTGATTATTTTGTTGGTCGTTTTTTTCCTTCTGTAATAATTTGGATGTCTACATCCTTGATGTGTTGAGTAGCTCTTGAGTCATGTTGATGAAGAGCAATTGATACCTTTTTCATATTCATATATATTTCCTTCATCGGAGAAATAACCAAAATCAGTATGGTAGATCAGGTACATTAATTACTGTTGATGAAGAGTGGGTGTCCGCGTCATCGGTTTGGATGGGGGCGACGCCGGCGTGGGAGGCGGCTTACCTCGAGATGTGGCGTCAGTGACGGCTGGCCGAGGAGCGCCGTCATGGCGAGTACGAGGAGATGCTCGAGCGCGACCTTGAGGAGGAGAAGCGCGAGGCTGAAGAGGAGGCGCGCCAGGCCGCTGCTGCACAGGTGGCCGCACAGCCGCCCGCGCCAGCACTGCCCGCGTCGGAACAGCTGCCCGCGGCCTACATCACCGCCATCTGGAACACGACGTTTCCCTGGGCCAGCCCTGCGCCAACGCTCATCGACCTCACCGACCCTAAGGAGGAGGAGCACGACGACGACGCCTAGGGCTACGTGTCGCCTCGTAGTTTATGTTGTTTTTATTTTTCTTAAATGCTAATGTGGACGCGTGGACTCGCGTCGGCCTTCGTGGCCGGCTGTAATGTTTATTTAAATATGCATGTGTTTTTTTCTAGCCCTGTCAAAATGGACCGGGCCAGCATTGGACGCACACGCCGACCCAAACGCGAAAGCGGATGTCCGTGTCCGCTGGCCGACCCAAACGGACAAAAAACGAACAAAATTGCCGTCCGTTTGGGTCGGGCCATTGGAGTTGCTCGGCGACCCAAACGGACGGCGCATTTGTCCGCTTTTTGTCCATTTGGGTCGGCCGCCCGCCCTGCGTCCGCCCAGTTTTGCATTTGGATCGGCAATGCGCCCAACACGCCGACCCATTTCATGTCCGCATTCAACTTTTGAATTAAAAAAGGCCCGCGGCCGATCATGCCAGCGGCCATGTCTCATGCCGGCACCATACCAGCACCGGCATACAATGCCGGCTTCAGAAAATACCACAGTTCCTGACTCGCTCGCCAGCCGGCCGGCACACATACCAGCACGCAAAAAATGGTGGGACTTAAAGTTCGACCACGCCACCGCGGCTCCCGTGGTCATGCCCGAACACCTGTCGGCATAAAAAAAGATGGCCCTCGACGCCATAGATCAGTCGTCCTGGAACTTGAGCATGTCGGCCTGCATCTTCTCGAACCACGGCCTTTTCCTTGGCGACAAGGCGTTGAGATCCACCTTCATGATCTCCACCCCGGTCATCATGCTTGCAAGAGCCACTTCTTTCGCCTTTGTCTTGGCGTTGGCGGCCTCGATCTCTAGCATCTTCGCTTGCTTCTCGGCCTCGAGCTCGAACATCTTGGCTTGCTTCTCGGCGTCAAGGTCAAGCCTCCTCCTTTGGATCTCCATGAAAGCGCTCATTTGCTCGTCTTTGAAACGTCGGCGCTCCTCCTCCCTTGAGTCCTTCTTATTCATCATGTCGTCCACGCTTGCGATCAAGGCGTTGGTGGCCGCATCTCGCTTGTCCTCCTTGGAGTTAGTCTTCCCCCGCGGCCGTGCCGGCTCGCCCTCCCCAACATCCTCCATGGCGCCCTTCCCCCCACGTGCCTTGAGCACGGCATATTGTGCCTTGAACTTCTCTTCGTCGTTGATGACACGATAGCAATGGGAGAGGTTGAAGCACTTGCCATTGTGTTGAACCTTGAATGCCTCCAAAGCTTGAAATGCCTACAAAATGTTTCCATGCAAGCATATGGGCAAGTGATAGTAAATGCCGTCCAGGTCGATGCCGACCTGATCACGCATGAAGGCCGCCTAATAGGGATCATAGCTAGCGGCCGGCGTGAACGCCCCGCGGCCGTCCTGGCTTTGTGTCTCCTCAGGATCGTAGCCAGCGCCCGGCGCACCACCCTCGAAGATGAGGTGTTGCATGTAGTCCTCGTCGACGGCGGACGACATTTCCTCGAACAGGTTGCGGGCGTCCGGGAGACCGCCGGCCGGCGTCTATCGCGCGCGTTTCCTCGCGCCGCCGGACGACGAGCCACCGACCACCGGGGTGGCGTTGAGGTCGATGGGCGTGGGCGCAGGTGTGGAAGGCGCGACCACGCTCACGTCAGGTGAGCACTCCCCGGAGAGGCGGGAGGCCTGCGGGTAGACGTGGAAGCCGGGGACCGGGTTGCAAGCCGATGCGCGGAGTGAGTCGGGCATCACCATCCGAGGAAATGTCGACGAGCCGGTGCTGGCCACGGTGACGGCGCTTGGACGAGGTGGTGCTGGCTAGGGTTTACCCCAAGCATGTAAAGCGCCTCCCTCGTCACAGCGGCGACGCGGGCGTTGGTGAACTCCTGCTGCGCGGCGGCGGCGGTGGCGGCCTCATCCCTCGCGTCCGCGGCGTGCCTCCGACCCTTTCTCTTGGCCGACTCCCTTGCCCGCTGTTCGGGCGTCAGCGCCTTCTTCGGCTTGGTCGCCGTGGCGGTCTTGCGCGGGGCACGAGGCTTGCCTTTCCTGGAGGGGGCGACGGCGCCGGATGAGGCGAGGGAGGCGAGGCCGGCGGCGGCGTCGAGGTCGAGGTCGAGGTCGATGGCGTCCTCCATCGCTGGTTTGGGGGCGGGGGGCGCACGCTGGCAGGAGCGTTTTTGGAAAAATGGGGGGAAATGGTTGTGGCTGGCACCGACAGGCAGGCCCGGAGAGAGGAGTAGGCGCGCGCGCGTTCGTTTCGTGTCTCCGCCGACGCAAATCCGGCTCAAAAATGGGCCTGAAATGGGTCGCCCGCGGACAAAAAACGGACGCGCGTCCGTTTGAGTAGGCGCGTTGGGCCGACTCTTTTGTTCACGCCGACCCGAACGCACTTGAGCGGACAAAATGGGTCACCCCATCGGAGTTGCTCTAACTGATCTCACGAAAGACACCTCTCGGATTACCAGCAAAGAAGAGGAGAAACATCTCCGATTATCAATCAACTCACAAAAGAGCCGGAAGGGAGAGAGAGAGGCAAGGCCGGTTCCTGCCATGGGACGAGACACGGCATGTGACCCGTCAACATGGGCTTGCGCCCAGGCACTGCAGAAACAGGGGGGCAAACGCAAATGCCTCGGCATTTCATAAAGCGGCCGCGGGGACTGGGAGTACGTGATGTGGAGTGCGTAGCCACCACGTACGCAGGGCGCGATCAGATTAGATTAGAGCCTGTCCATCTTTTCGGTTCCCGGACAGAGCTCGCAGCTGATCGTCTCCGGTCGAGTGAGTCGTATCTTATCAGCGTCGCCATAGGGAGCAGCCGGCCGGCCATGCAACGTACGCGTACGTACTACCACCACCACCCTCTTCGACACAGCGTGTGAAAGAGTGAGTTAGTAAACCGCCGGCCTGCTTGCTGCATTATTGTTGCTGTTGTTGTTGTTTTGCCTGGCGGCCGACATGTGCTCGACATCTTCGTATATCAGCAAAAGAAAAAGAAAAACTTTGTTGCAAGATCACGTAGAGTAGTATATTCATCGTGGCACAATTCGATGTGGCTTTTGATGCGTGTGGATTTGATTTTTGTGACCGGTCAAGCTATTGGCACGACTCACGCGCTATGCTGGCGCCTGGTCCAGCGTACGTGAGCGCGGGGCCCCCTTTGCAGTTGCAGGTAACGCGTCACTGATGGCGCACTGTTCTCGCATGCAGGCAATCAGCGCCGCCAAGTACAGTGCAAGCTAGACATGCACTGTGTGAAGCATAGATAAGAGCGACACCGAGCTAACCGGCGGTGTTGATCGGTACTACTGCTGGTACCTTTGAGCTTGGCCGAGGAACAGACAAGACACGGACTACCTCCAGCTTCTCAACTACCGTCTCTTTAACTTGATATAGATAATAAGACGTTTTTTGACACCGTCATGAACTGTAAGAATGTTTTATAAGAAGTTACAGAGGGAGTAATTAATTGAGAGCTCTTTTGGTCGGGGAAGATGCAAAACTTCGCGAGAACGCTTAGCACGCTAAGAGCATCTACAGCCGGGCGTCCTATACGCGTCTCATATGTCCGGATAAGCCGGCCGGTCATTAACCGGTCACAAAATACCAACCCAACCGAATCTCTCAAACTGGTCTCAAACACTCAGACTGACCGACACCTCTGTATTCATCCCAAATGTAGGGCAGATATGAGGCAACCGGGCGTGTCCATCTGACAAACTCGGCCCACCATCGATCCTATGGATATCCCACAAATAACCCCGCCGGGCTCATCGCTCTGAAACCCTAGCTCACTCACTCTCCTCTCTTTCTCCGTCCTCTTCTCTTCCCGCGCCAATTTCAATCGAATCCGACACAATGTCGAGCTCCACCAGCCGCTCCGACGACGAGCTGGATCCGGAGTATGAGCTAGCCCTCCGCTTTGCCTTGGAGCGGTCCAAGGTGGAGACCGGGGGCAGCTCCGGATCAGCAACCTCGCCGCAGCCGCAGTTTTCCCGTCGGCGCAGCTCAGACGCTGGCGCTGGCCCCTCCCAGCCCGGAGGCAGCTCTGACAGGCAGCTTGCGCAATCCGTGCCTCCCCTACGCCGTCCTATGGCCCCGCCGGTTGCCGCTCCCCCTCATGGGCAGCGGCGGGTGCTTGTGCACGCCCCGCTGGTCCGGACGTGCACGCTGGAATCGGAGGCGCGCGTCGCTCGCCACGAGAGGCAGCGGGCAAGGGAGAGGGGTGCTGCAGAGAGTTCTGTCCGCCGCCGCCATGGGTTACCGGCGGAGCCCGATGAGGGGACGAGCTTCTCCTCCCGTGGGTCTACCGCCAATCTCGCTTACGACGGCGGAGACGGATGCTCGGCGACTCCGCCGGAAGAACGCGAAGGCCCTCCGGCTTGCCGTCGAGCAGTCCGAGCGGAAGGCGAAGGAGAAGGCGGCGGAGGCGGCTCGGCTGGCCAAGCTCAGGCACCAGCAGGACCGGGTCGTCCAGCGCCTCAAGGGCCTCGTCATCATCTCCTCCTTCTCCTCGTTCGACGGCGACGACTCCTCGTCCAACAAATCGGATGACCCTCCACCAGCCACCGACGGCTACAGCTACGCCGGCGCCTAGATGGGGAAAGGCCCGGCCAGGAAGTGTTGAAGTTCAATTTCATTTCAAGTTTTAGATGTAGTATAAAGTTGTCCGTCGTTTATGTGAACTTTGATGATCTTTTGGTGAACTAGTGTGCTGTCCCATATCTGATTCTATGTCTGTTCAGTTGATCTACATAATTTGATCAACGTTGCATAATTTAGTTTGAATATAGAGGTTCGGATATGAGATACACGGATGTGAACAACGCGATTTAAGAGGTGCCCAGGGCCGGATTTGACAAATCCGGCTGTAGACGTTCTAAGCTCGATGGTCACCACTGCATTGAGTAGGAATACTGCTGCTGAACACAGCATGCAAATAAGCAATGGCGCTCCCTCGACAGAGCTACCACCGCGATCCGTCCAAACTCCAAAGGCTACGTGCGGGCGTGCGGGCGTGCGGGGGCCCTGGCCTAATCAAGGAGCGGAGCGGAGCCCGGGCCAGCGGTTGGCAGGCAGCTGAGGCTGAGGCTGAGGTCGCCGGAGTGGGGGAGGAGGAACAGAGGGCGACAGCTAGCGCTGGCGGGCACAGGGTACAGGCGCTGCATGTGCACGTCGCCCTCTCCCCGGCCGTGGGCAGAAGCTGGGCCGGCCGCATGCACGTGCGCTCGTGACGTGCTAGCTAGCCCCTCGTGGACGCACAGTGCTGCGTGGCCTGGATCGGTACGTTTCGTCGGCCGTGATTATTGCATGCGCGCATGTCCGATCGCGCATCACCTCAAGGCGTCCGTCCATCCGCCATGCGTGCGTGCATGCCTGGTGGAGTGAATGCTGCATGCAGCCCAAGGCGTCCGTCCAATGTGTGCATGATTACCCCGGTAAAACGACTGCTAGTAGTAACTCTTTTTTGCCAAGACAGTGGCACATGTGTACTGTCAGCTATGTACATGCTTGGATGCACGGTAATCATTTTCGCTCTCTCGCAAGGTGACCAGAGGAAAAAAAAAAAAGCACATGCTGGGAGTACGTACGGTACGATGCAGCCATGCATGCATGCAATCACACACACCGACTCCGCCTGCATGTCATGTGCTGCCGATGCGTCGTCGCGTGATGGCGCCCCGCCGGGCCACTGCCTTCTTGCCTGTCGCGCGCGTCTTGACGTCGCCGGTCGGTCGTGCGTGTCGAGCGCGCAGGGTGAGCAGGTGCACGCCGGTACACCGCACGTGCGGGCGGCCGGGAGAAAACGACGCCCCGCCAGCCTTGCCACCACCTTTCCTGAGCCGGCCGTCGCGTCGTCGGTCCATCGGGCAGACGCGCGCGCCCGCTTGGTTAAACTCCATTCTTTCTTCTAGCAAAAAGAAAAAAGTTGGTTAACTTTTTTTTTGAGACAAAAAAGTTGGTTAACTCAACGCGCCGCGGCAGAATCCGCTCGCTATCTTTCCGTGTCCTGCGTGAGCGGACCCGAGCTGGCTTCCACTCGCCAGGCCTTTTTAGGGTAGGCCCATTAGTAGATTTGGCCGAGCTAACGCAAGGACGAGGGAGCTCCTAACCGGCGCTGAAGGGCGCCGGCTGGAGTTTCTGGCGCCCACGCTCTTCCTATTATGGGCCGGCCCATGACGTGGCAAAAACCGAAGCGCTCGCTGCTCACAACCAAAACGCTCGAAAAAGAAGCTGATCGAGGAATCGAACGCCGCACGCTGGATTCCTTTCCTCTATGCACCTTGCGAATCACTGGACTATACACATACTCGTGATTTAATTCACCACGAACATTATAAGAATAACAGTAGCCGCGCTATTTGTGCAACGGCGGAGCCGGGGGGAGACCAGCAGGGGCCACGGCTCCCCCCAACCTGCAGAAAATGTTTGAAGACCCCTGATTAAACATGCCTACAGCTATGTGACCTACACCATTTTAGCAAATGGAATACATGTATTGTTCACAGAAGATTCCAATCGGTGAAAACTGAGAACCATTTTGACTTTTGCTCTCATTCCCACAGCCACACTCTACAGTTCACAAACACAGACACATCAGGTGTGCTTCTTTCTCACTCGTGTAGTTTCCCTTCTGTCTCAACTACTCTATTTTTCCAAGCCAAAATCTGGGACGAGGCTAAATCCTTTTTGTTTTGTTTTGATGAAGACACAAAAATCTTGCTAGTTCTATTCTCTTCAGTTTGTACTTTGGAGCACATCAGGAAGCGGCCACACCGGTACAATATGAAAGATCTTCCATTTTGGTATCCTAATTCACAACATTCATTGGTGGATACAATTTTGTTTCAAAGTATTGGTTGCAACATAAAAAAAATCTAGAGATTAGTCTCTGTAGGATAAGACTCAATTTCCATTTTCATAATAAAAATGGGGCCGTGTCCTTTGATCCAAAAAAATCTTGCCTATATTATCAACACTTACGGTTATAATAGTACATATTTTTGCTATACTCGGTGTCAACTCCTATATATTCCGCCAGTCTTAGTTGCATTTTAGAGTTGTCCTTCATGTTCGGCCCCCGTTATGTTTATTTCCTGGCTCCGCTGTTGTATTTGTGTATCAATTCTATTTTGGAATTAATTGACAAGAATTTGGATAAACGTGATTTTCTTTTAAAAAAAGGAAGGTCAATTTGGATAAACACGATTTTCTTTAAAAAAAAGGAAAGTTCACAGATTTAAAAAAGAGTTCATGAACAAGCAAAGGAACATTGGTCTATTCAAAAAAAGTTCACGAATTAGAAAAACGTTCACATATTCACAAAGTTCGTTAACATGAAAAAACGTTCACTAATTTGAGAAACAATTTCAAGAATTTGAAAAATGATCGTGAGTTTGAAAACATTCATCGTTTGAAAAATAGTTCATCGAATTTGGAAAAAATCTTCGAATTTGAGAATTGTTCATCGAATTGGAGAAAAGTTCATCGACTCTAAAAAAAGTTCATCGAATTTCAAAAAAAAGTTCACAAAACTTGAGAAAAAATTATAGAATTTTAAAAAATGTTAATCGACTTTGAAACAATTTCATTGAATCTGAGAGAAGTTCATCAAATTTGAAAAAAAGTTCGTCAATTTTGAAAAAAGTTCATCGATTCTGAAAAAAGTTCATCGTAATTCAAAAAACGTTCTGCAAATTTTAAAAAATGTTCATCGACTTTCAAAAAAGTTCATCAAATTTGAGAAAAGATCAACAAGTTTGAAAAAATAAGTTCATCGATTTTCAAAAAATTTCATCGAATTTGTGAAAAGTTCATCAAGTTTGAAAAAATAAGTTCATCGATTTTGAAAAAAGCTCATCAAATCCGAAGAAGTTCATCGAATCTGAAAAAAAGTTCATCAAATTTGAAAACAAGTTCATCGATCTTGAAGAAAAGTTTATCAATTTTGAATAAAAATCATGATTTTGAAGAAAATGTTCACGCATTTAGCAGAAAAGAAACAGAAGAAAGTAAAAAGAGTTCACTGATTTGAAAAAAGTACATCAAATGTTGAAAAAGTTCACAAATATCAAAAAAGTTCATGGATTTTGAAAAAAGCTCATCAAATTTGAAAATATGTTCATCAAATTTGAAAAGAAGTTCATGGAATTTGAAAAAAAATCAAATTTGAAAAAAAGTTCATGAATTTGAAACAAAAATTCATGTATTTTCGAAAAATCATTAGCAGAAAAAGTAAAAATGGAAATGATAAAAAAAGAACAAAAACGGTTCCAACAAAAAGGAAAAAGAAAAAAGACAATGGAAGATGAAAAGAAAGAAAAAGCTACATGTAAACATGTCAAGGGTGGGTGGCTTTTTGGTTATAGCAATGAACAGCAAACGAAGCGATCGCGAGTTCGAATCATGATTATGTTCGTGCATTTTTTCTGCTTCTATAATAAACAGAAAAAAAAGAATATGGGCCGGCCCAGCGCGGAGAAGGGGGTGTGCGCCTTGTACGATTAGCGCTATAACAGGTGCTGAGGGCGCCGTTTAGGATATTCCCAAGGACGAGGGAACAATTTAGAAAAAAATTCGGTTGGGGAAGCTAACGCGGGCCAAAAATTAATGTTGATGGTGCTCTCTCGGGGAAGTGTGGCTGCTTCGGCAGCCGTATGCAGCAGGGACAAGGATCGTTTTAGACGGATTGGTTGACGCCCCAAGTCTCGAAGCCCATGTATGCAATGAAGCGCTTTCTCTTGCCAACGATATTCAATATCTCACAAAAAGCTTCGGACTGCATGCAAGTTATATAAGATATCGGTCGGGGCAAATTTTGAAGCTCATGCAATTACTATGGCAAATTCATCGCTCCCGATAGGGCGCCATATGTGGCTAGCAACATTAGTGGCTAGGGATCCTTCCAGATATCACTTGTATTCCTTCTGTTATGATGTTTGGATAAAATCCCTATAGTTCACCTAAAAAAATAGCATAAGCCGATTTCACCGTGCAGTTCCCTCAAGCTTCGAGATCCCCTGAGATGACGTCCGTGTTGTTAGAAAGCATAATATCACCGAGATCAACAAGGGGTGTGTCCCGGGGCGCGACTATATACACAACGACCTCTCACGTCAAGCCAGTGAGATACTGGGCCAGCCCAGTACGCGGGAGGTCGCAGGCCTTAAAGCGGTCCTTAAAGCGCTCGTCCGATTTCATATTTTTGTTTTCTTTTACAACTTTCTTTCTTTTTAACTTTAATCCATGCTTTGAAAAATCTAAATATATATTATAAAAAACACTTTACATGAAATTTAGAAAAAAGGTTAAACATGCATTTGAGAAGTGTTGAATGTGTATAGAAAAATGTTCACGTGTTTAAGAAAAATGTATGACTAGTACAAAAAAAGTAGACATCCAAACATATGTTTGATAAAATGTTAATCATGTATATTAATTTTTTAAACCTGTATTAAAAAATTAGATGAATACCAAAATGTACAATGTCTATGAAAATAATAGGTACCAAATAATATATTTCTAAGAAAATGTTAACCATATATTTGATAAATGTTAAATGTGTATTATAAAATGTTAAAACATGTATACAAAAATGTTTCAGGTGTATACGA
Organism: Triticum urartu; assembly: GCF_003073215.2. Classification (NCBI taxonomy): domain Eukaryota; kingdom Viridiplantae; phylum Streptophyta; class Magnoliopsida; order Poales; family Poaceae; genus Triticum; species Triticum urartu. The sequence goes on along the minus strand of NC_053026.1, from coordinate 415,391,796 downwards.
ATAATGTATGATGTGTACTTGTGTGTACAAAAAAAAGTAGACTTCAAATGTGTATAACAAAAATGCTTTACATGAACAATGCTAAAACGATGAAAAATGCTTTATATAACAAAATGTTTCAGATGTATAAGAATAATATAATCATGTATATGAAAAATGCTAAAATGGTAAAAAAATGCTTTATATGTATTACAAAAATGTACAAAAACAATAGACATCAAAACATGTATTTGAAAAAAACATGTATTAAAAAATGCTTTGGACACATATGAAAAATGTAGATATGTGTTGAAAGATAGAAACAAAGAAAACTGAATAGAACAAGAAAAACATCAAGAAAGGTGGAGCAAAAAAGAAAAGGAAACAAAGAGAACTGGAGAAAACCAAGGAAAAAACAAAAAAACAGAGGAAAACAAAAAAAGGGAAGAAAAAAAGAATGGAACCAGATAAAAAACAATGAAAAATGGTGAAATATAAAGGAAAACGAAAAAACGAAGGAAAGAGCATAGCAAACTATAGCGATACGAGCGAGTATAGATAATGGGCCGGCCCATATGCACGTACGCTTCAGGCGAGACAGATGTTATACTCGCCATAAGCGAGATATATCATCCCAGCATGATATCACCAAGATCAACGGGGAGTGCGTTCCAGGGCACTCGTTCGACAACATTAAGATTACGAAGTAAGGTGATGTACTAAGGTTGTTTAGAGCATCTCTAACCAGAATATTAGGATTAGAGGCGATGACGAAGAGCTATGGGTACTTGGCTTGCATGGGACGATTAAGAACCCAACTGGCTAAACCAAAGTTTGGTGGCAGCCCTGTTGCCCACCTGTCACATCCCAGAGTTTTCCCGAATCTGAAATGTTTAAAATTTCACAGAAATAAAAAACATCCTAGAAAAAGCCTATGCTTGTTTGCTTTTTAGCTAGAATTGCCTAGGATTGTTGGTTGTTTTTTTTAGAAGAAGGATTGTTGGTTGTTGAGCTGGTGTATTTACTTAGATGGATTAAAGGCCCTACACAAGTAGTTGGGACCCCAAGGTAGAAATGTTGAAACTGAAAGAAAACCCTAACGGGGAAATAAGATAGTAAATTAAAATTACCAAAAGATTTGACAAAACAAATACTCAACATAAAAAAATCAAATTTAGCAAAAAAAGAGAGGAGAAATTCAAAAAGAAACTCATTTGGAAAAATGGAAATTATATTCGAGGCATATATGTAAACAAGGTTTAAAAATAGTGGCAGAAGATATTTGACCAAAAGGTCCAAATAAAATGTCCACCATTCTACAAATATTCCAGAAGGAATTTAGAATAAGTTTGGAGTTGAAAGAAAATTCAAAAATAGAAAATAATCTAGAAAGGAAACAGAAAAAAGATTTTAAAAACAAAACCAGACGGCCAACTAGACCAACGCAACCTAGTAGCGTAGCCATCCCAACTAGACCAGCTTGCGGCCCGCGTCTCACTCTGTCTTATCTCTTTGACACTGACAGGTGGGACCCCCATGTCACCTTCTTCTTCGTCACCTGCTTGACACCCAGACGCCCACAACCCCGTGCACGCCCCTGGCCACGACCCCCACGCCCATGCTGGTCGACCATGCCCGAGCTCGCAATCTTGATATGTAAATATCCCTCGACGCCTCGTGTGTTTGCCCCAAACGCCCAACGACATTGCTGTCACGCTGCCTCGCCACAAAGCCTCACTGTCCTCCTCTACTCTAGCCACTGCATGCTTAATTCTGACTATGCAGAGCCCTGCCTGACGAGCCATCGCCACCACTACATCCTTTAGCACGGCACACACCCTAGACATACTTCACGCCTCCAAAGCCCCTTGGAAGGACAACTTCACTGACGACCGAAGTTCGTTGTTGCCCCGCCATTAATTTTGGTGAGGTAAGCTTGCGTCCGTGCCATGCATCGTGTCCGTCCTCTTCAGGACGATCATACACCCCCTGACCCCTTTGTTTGCCTAGGCGAGCCGAAAGCACCACATACCATAAATAGGCACAAACACATAACGAACCATCAGCTCATCCAGGGGCAAGATGGCTAGGCCACCCCTTGCTCCAAACTCCAGCGGCATGAGAGCTGTGCCACCCCTTCCTCTAAGCTGCATTGCTCCAACTATTGGGGACGTAACATGCAATTTCAAAAAAATCCTACGCTCGCACAAGATCTATCTAGCAGATGCATAGCAACAAGAGGGGGAGAGTGTGTCCACGTACCCTCGTAGACCGAAAGCGGAAGCGTTAGGTTAACGCGGTTGATGTAGTCAAACGTCTTCACAATCCAACCGATCCAAGTACCGAATGTACGACACCTCCGTGTTCAGCACACGTTCAGCTCGATGACGTCCCTTGAACTCTTGATCTAGCAGAGGGTCGAAGGAGAGTTCCGTCAGCACGACGGCGTGGTGACGGTGATGGTGATGTGATCCTGAAGGAAATATGCCCTAGAGGCAATAATAAAGTTGTTATTTATATTTCCTTATATCATGATAAATGTTTATTATTCATGCTAGAATTGTATTAACCGAAAACTTAGTACATGTGTGAATACATAGATAAACAAAGTGTCCCTACTATGCCTCTACTAGACTAGCTCATTAATCAAAGATGGTTAAGTTTCCAAGCCATAGACATGTGTTGTCATTTGATGAACGGGATCACATCATTAGAGAATGATGTGATGGACAAGACCCATCCGTTAGCTTAGCACCATGATCGATTAGTTTATTGCTATTGCTTTCTTCATGACTTATACATGTTCCTATGACTATGAGATTATGCAACTCCCGAATACCGGAGGAACACTTAGTGTGCTATCAAACGTTACAATGTAACTGGGTGATTACAAAGATGCTCTACAGGTGTCTCCGATGGTGTTTGTTGAGTTCACATAGACCGAGATTAGGATTTGTCACTTCGATTGTCGGAGAGGTATCTCTGGGCCCTCTTGGTAATGCACATCACATCCTTGCAAGCAATGTGACTAATGAGTTATTTGCGGGATGATGTATTACGGAATGAGTAAAGAGACTTGCCGGTAACGAGATTGAACTAGGTATGATGATACCGATGATTGAATCTCGGGCAAGTAACATACCGATGATAAAGGGAACAACGTATGTTGTTGTGCGGTTTAACCGATAAAGATCTTTGTAGAATATGTAGGAACCAATATGAGCATCCAGGTTCCACTATTGGTTATTGACCGGAGAAGTGTCTCGATCATGTCTACATAGTTCTCGAACCCGTAGGGTCCGCACGCTTAACGTTCAATGACGATTGGTATTATGAGTTTATGTGATTTGATGTACCGAAGGTTTTTCGGAGTCCCGGATGAGATCACAGACATGACGAGGAGTCTCTAAATGGTCGAGACATAAATATTGATATATTGGACCATGTTATTCAGACACCGGAAGTGTTCCGGAGAGTTACGGATAAAACTGGAGTGCCGGAGGGTTACCGGAACCCCACCATGGAAGTTAATGGGTCACCATGGGCCTTAGAGGAGAGAGGGCCGGCCAGGAGGTGCCGCGCGCCCCTCCAGTCCGAATTGGACATGGGGTGGGGGCGGCGCCCCCCTCCTTCCTTCCCCTCCTTGTTGGACTAGGAAAGGGGGGAACCTACTCCTAGTAGGAGTAGGATTCCCCCCCACTTGGGCGTGCCCCTTGAGGCCGGCCGGCCCCCTCCTCCCGTCCTTTATATATGTGGGAGGGGAGCACCCCATAGACACACAAGTTGATTTCTTAGCTGTGTGCGGTGCCCCCCTCCATAGTTTTCCACCTCGGTCATATTGTCGTAATGCTTAGGCGAAGCCCTGCGTCGGTAACTTCATCATCACCGTCACCACGCCGTCGTGCTGACGAAACTCTCCCTCGGCCTCAGCTGGATCTAGAGTTCGAGGGATTTCACCGAGCTAAACGTGTGCAGATCACGGAGGTGCCGTGCGTTCGGTACTTGATCGTTTGGATCGCGAAGACGTTCGACTACATCAATCGCGTTACTAAACGCTTTCACTTTCGGTCTATGAGGGTACGTGGACATACTCTCCCCACTTGTTGCTATGCTTCTCCTAGATAGATCTTGTGTGATCATAGGAATTTTTTGAAATACTACGTTCCCCAACAGTGACATCCGAGCCAGGTCTATGCGTAGATGTTATATGCACGAGTAGAACACAAAGAGTTGTGGGCGATAATAGTCATACTGCTTACCAGCATGTCATACTTTGATTCGGTGGTATTGTTGGATGAAGCGGCCCAGACTGACATTACATGACCGCGTTCATGAGACTGGTTCTACCGCTGTGCTTCGCACACAGGTGGCTAGTGGGTGTCTGTTTCTCCAGCTTTAGTTGAATCAAGTTTGACTACGCCCGGTCCTTGTTGAAGGTTAAAACAGCACACTTGACAAAAAATCATTATGGTTTTGATGCGTAGGTAAGAATGGTTCTCGCTAGAAGTGTTGGGGAACGCAGTAATTTCAAAAAAAATCCTACGCACACACAATATCCATCTAGGTGATGCATAGCAATGAGAGGGGAGAGTGTTGTCCACGTACCCTTGTAGACTATAAGCGGAAGCGTTATGACAATGCGGTTGATGTAGTCGTACGTCTTCACGATCTGACTGATCCTAGCACCAAAGGTACGACACCTCCACGATCTGCACACGTTCAGCTCGGTGACGTCCCACGAACTCTAGATCCAGCTGAGGTCGAGGGAGAGTTTCGTCAGCACAACGGCGTGATGACGGTGATGATGAAGTTACCGACACAGGGCTTCGCCTAAGCACTACAACGATATGACCGAGGTGGAAATCTATGGAGGGGGGCACCGCACACGGCTAAACAATCAACTTGTGTGTCTATGGGGTGCCCCCTCCCCCGTATATAAAGGAGTGGAGGAGGGGAGGGCCGGCCCTCTCTCTGGCGTGCCCAAGGGGGGAGTCCTACTCCCGGTGGGAGTAGGATTCCCCCTTCCCTTGTTGGAGTAGGAGAGAAAGGAAGGGGAAGAGAGAGGGAAGGAAGGGGGGCCGGCCCCCACCCAATTCGGATTGGGCTTGGGGGGCGCGCCCTCCACCTTGGACGCCTCCTCTTCTCTCCCACTAAGGCCCAATAAGGCCCATTGACTCCCCGGGGGGTTCCGGTAACCCCCCGGTACTCCGGTAAATGCCCAAACTCATCCGGAACCATTCCGATGTCCAAACTGAAGGAAATATGCCCTAGAGGCAATAATAAAGTTATTGTTTATTTCCTCATATCATGATAAATGTTCATTATTCATGCTAGAATTGTATTAACCGGAAACTTAGTACATGTGTGAATACATAGACAAATAGAGTGTCACTAGTATGCCTCTACTTGACTAGCTCGTTAATCAAGGATGGTTATGTTTCCTAACCATAGACATGAGTTGTCATTTGATTAATGGGATCACATCATTAGAGAATGATGTGATTGACTTGACCCATCCGTTAGCTTAGCACGATGATCGTTTAGTTTGTTGCTATTGCTTTCTCCATGACTTATACATGTTGCTATGACTATGAGATTATGCAACTCCCGAGTACCGGAGGAACACTTTGTGTGCTACCAAATGTCACAACATAACTGGGTGATTATAAAGGTGCTCTACAGGTGTCTCCGATGGTGCTTGTTGGGTTGGCATAGATCAAGATTAGGATTTGTCACTCCGATTGTCGGAGAGGTATCGCTGGGCCCTCTCGGTAATGCACATCACTATAAGCCTTGCAAGCATTGTGACTAATGAGTTAGTTGCAGGATGATGCATTACAGAACGAGTAAAGAGACATGCCGGTAATGAGATGGAACTAGGTATTGGGATACCGTCGATCGAATCTCGGGCAAGTAACATACTGATGACAAAGGGAACAACGTATGTTGTTATGCGGTTTGACCTATAAAGATCGTCGTAGAATATGTGGGAGCCAATATGAACATCCAGGTTTCGCTATTGGTTATTGATCGGAGACGTGTCTCGGTCATGTCTACATAGTTCTTGAACCCGTAGGGTCCGTACGCTTAAAGTTTGGTGACGATCAGTATTATGAGGTATTGTGTTTTGATGTACCGAAGGTAGTTCGGAGTCCCGGATATGATCACGGACGTGACGAGGAGTCTCTAAATGGTCAAGATGTAAAGATCGATATATTGGACGACTATATTCAGACATCGGAAGTGTTCCGGGTGGTTTCGGAGAAAACCGGAGTGCCAGAGGGTTACCGGAACCCCCCGGGAGAAATAGTGGGCCTTATGGGCCTTAGTGGAGAGAGAGAGGGATGGCCTAGGGCAGGCCGCGCGCCCCTCCCCCTCTGGTCCGAATTGGACTAGGATAAGGGGGGCGGCGCCCCCCTTTCCTTCTCTCTCTCCTCCTTCCTTCCCCCTCCTAGTAGGAGTAGGAAAGAGGGGAATCCTACTCCTACTAGGAGGAGGATTCCTCCTCCTGGCGCGCCCTCTAGGGCCGGCCAGCCTCCCCCCTTGCTCCTTTATATACGGAGGTAAGGGGGCACCTCTAGACACAAGAGTTGATCTATTGATCTATTCCAGCCGTGTGCAGTGCCCCCCTCCACCATAATCCACCTCGATCATATCATAGCGGTGCTTAGGTGAAGCCGTGCGTCGGTAGCATCATCATCATCGTCATCACACTGTCGTGCTGACGGAACTCTCCCGTGAAGCTCTGCTGGATCAGAGTTCTTGGGACGTCATCGAGCTGAACGTGTGCTGAACTCGGAGGTGTCGTGCGTTCGGTACTTGGATAGGTCGGATCATGAAGACGTACGACTACATCAACCGCATTGTGCTAACACTTCCACTTTCGATCTACGAGGGTACGTGGACACACTCTCCCCTCCCGTTGCTATGCATCACCATGATCCTGTGTGTGCGTAGGAATTATTTTGAAATTACTACGTTCCTCAACACAAACATAGCCTTCCAATATATCGATCTTTATGTCTCGACCATTTCGAAACTCCTCGTCATGTCCGTGATCACATCCGGGACTCCGAACTACCTTCGGTACATCAAAACACATAAACTCATAATACCGATCGTCATCAAACATTAGCCGTGCGGACCCTACAAGTTCGAGAACTATGTAGACATGACCGAGACTCATCTCCGGTCAATAACCAATAGCGGAACCTGGATATTCATATTGGTTCTTACATATTCTACGAAGATCTTTATTGGTCAAACCACATAACAACATACGTTGTTCCCTTTGTCATCGGTATGTTACTTGCCCGAGATTCGATCATCGGTATCTCAATACCTAGTTCAATCTCGTTACCAGCAAGTCTCTTTACTCGTTCCGTAATGCCACATCCTGTAACAAACTCATTAGTCACATTGCTTGCAAGGCTTATAGTGATGTGCATTACCAAGAGGGCCCAGAGATACCTCTCTGATACACTGAGTGAAAAATCCTAATCTCGATCTATGCCAACTCAACAAACACCATCGGAGACACCTGTGGAGCATCTTTATAGTCACCCAGTTACGTTGTGACGTTTGATAGCACACTAAGTGTTCCTCCGGTATTCGGGAGTTGCATAATCTCATAGTCATAGGAACGTGTATAAGTTATGAACAAAGCAATAGCAACAAACTAAACGATCATCGTGCTAAGCTAATGGATGGGTCAAGTCAATCACATCATTCTCTAATGATGTGATCCCGTTAAACAAATGACAACTCATGTCAATGGTTAGGAAACTTAACCATCTTTGATTAACGAGCTAGTCTAGTAGAGGCATACTAGTGACACTCAGTTTGTCTATGTATTCACACATGTACTAAGTTTCTGGTGAATAAAATTCTAGCATGAATAATAAACATTCATCATGATATAATGAAATATAAATAACAACTTTATTATTGCCTCTAGGGCATTTTTCCTTCAGTCTCCCACTTGCACTAGAGTCAATAATCTAGATTACATAGTAATGATTCTAACACCCACGGAGTCTTGGTGCTGATCATGTCTTGCTCGTGAGAGAGGCTTAGTCAACGGGTCTGCAACATTCAGATCCGTATGTATCTTGCAAATATCTATGTCTCCCTGCTTGACTTGATCGCGGATGGAATTGAAGCGTCTCTTGATGTGCTTGGTTCTCTTGTGAAATCTGGATTCCTTTGCCAACGCAATTGCACCAGTATTGCCACAAAAGATTTTCATTGGACCCAATGCACTAGGTATGACACCTAGATCGGATATGAACTCCTTCGTCCAGACTCCTTCATTTGCTGCTTCTGAAGCAACTATGTACTCTGCTTCACATGTAGATCCCGCCACGACGCTCTACTTGGAACTGCACCAACTGACAGCTCCACCATTCAATAAAAATACGTATCCGGTTTGTGACTTAGAGTCATCCGGATCAATGTCAAAGCTTGCATTGACGTAACCATTTACGACGAGCTCTTTGTCACCTCCATAAACGAGAAACATATCCTTAGTCCTTTTCATGTATTTCAGGATGTTCTTGACCATTATCCAGTGATCAACTCCTGGATTACTTTGGTACCTCCCTTCTAAACTAATAGCAAGGCGCACATCAGGTCTGGTACATAGCATTGCATACATGATAGAACCTATGGCTGAAGCATAGGGAATGACTTTCATTTTCTCTCTATCTTTTGTAGTGGTCGGGCATTGAGTCTGACTCTACTTCACACCTTGTAACATAGGCAAGAACCCTTTCTTTGCTTGATCCATTTTGAACTTCTTCAAAACTTTATCAAGGTATGTGCTTTGTGAAAGTCCAATTAAGCGTCTTGATCTATCTCTATAGATCTTGATGCCCAATATATAAGCAGCTTCACCGAGGTCTTTCATTGAAAAATTCTTATTCAAGTATCCTTTTATGCTATTCAGAAATTCAGTATCATTTCCGATCAACAATATGTCATCTACATATAATATCAGAAATGCTACAGAGCTCCCACTAACTTTCTTGTAAATACAGGCTTCTCCAAAAGTCTGTATAAAACCATATGCTTTGATCACACTATCAAAGCATATATTCCAACTCCGAGAGGCTTGCACCAGTCCATAAATGGATCGTTGGAGCTTGCACACTTTGTTAGCACCTTTTGGATCGACAAAACCTTCAGGTTGCATCATATACAACTCTTCTTTAAGATATCCATTAAGGAATGCAGTTTTGACATCCATTTGCCAAATTTCATAATCATAAATTGCGACAATTGCTAACATGATTAGGACAGACTTAAACATCGCTACAGGTGAGAAGGTCGCATCGTAGTCAACTCCTTGAACTTGTCGAAAACCTTTCGTAACAAGTCAAGCTTTATAGACAGTAATATTACCGTCAGCCTCAGTCTTCTTCTTAAAGATCCATTTATTCTCTATGGCTTGCGGATCATCGGGCAAGTCAGTGAAAGTCCACGCTTTGTTCTCGTACATGGATCCCATCTCAGATTTCATGGCCTCAAGCCATTTTGCGGAATCTGGGCACATCATCGCTTCCTCATGGGCTGTAGGTGTTAGCGAACGCAGTAATTTCAAAAAATTCCTACGCACACACAAGATCCATCTAGGTGATGCATAGCAACGAGAGGGGAGAGTGCTGTCTACGTACCCTTGTAGACCGTAAGCGGAAGTGTTATGACAACGCGGTTGATGTAATCGTAGGTCTTCACGATCCGACCGATCCTAGCACTGAAGGTATGGCACCTCCATGATCTGCACACGTTCAGCTCGGTGACATCCCACTAACTCTAGATCCAACTGAGTTCGAGGGAGAGTTTCGTCAGCATGATGGCGTGATGACGGTGATGATGAAGTTACCGACGCAGGGCTTCGCCTAAGCTCTACAACGATATGACTGAGGTGGAAAACTGTGGAGTGGGGCACCGCACACGGCTAAACAATCAACTTGTGTGTCTATGGGGTGCCCCCATTCCCCGTATATAAAGGAGTGGAGGAGGGGAGGGTCGGCCCTCTCTATGGTGCGCCCAAGGGGGGAGTGCTACTCCCGGTGGGAGTAGGATTCCCCCTTCCCTTGTTGGAGTAGGAGAGAAAGGAAGGGGGAGAGGGAGGGAAGGAAGGGGGGCGGCCGCCCACCCAATTCGGATTGGGCTTGGGGGGGCACGCCCTCCACTTGGACGCCTCCTCTTCTCTCCCACTAAGGCCTAATAAGGCCCATTGACTCCCCGAGGGGTTCCGGTAATCCCCCGGTACTCCGGTAAATGCCTGAACTCATCCGGAACCATTCCGATGTCCAAATATAGCCTTCAAATATATCGATCTTTATGTCTCGAACATTTCGAGAATCCTCGTCATGTCCATGATCACATCCGGGACTCTGAACTACCTTTCATACATCAAAACACATAAACTCATAATACCGACCGTCATCGAACGTTAAGCGTGCGGACCCTACGGGTTCGAGAACTATGTAGACATGACCGAGACTCATCTCCGATCAATAACCAATAGTGGAACCTGGATGCTCATATTGGTTCCTACATATTCTACGAAGATCTTTATCGGTCAAACCGCATAACAACATACATTGTTCCCTTTGTCATCGATATGTTACTTGCCCGAAATTCGATCGTCGGTATCTCAATACCTAGTTCAATCTCGTTACCGGCAGGTCTCTTTACTCGCTCCGTAATGCAACATCCCGTAACTAACTCATTAGTCACATTGCTTGCAAGGCTTATAGTGATGTGCATTACCGAGAGGGCCCAGAGATACCTATCCGATACACGGAGTGACAAATCCTAATCTCGATCTATGCCAACTCAACAAACACCATCGGAGACACCTGTGGAGCATCTTTATAGTCACCCAGTTACGTTGTGACATTTGATAGCGCACTAAGTGTTCCTCCGGTATTCAGGAGTTGCATAATCTCATAGTCATAGGAACATGTATAAGTTATGAATAAAGCAATAGCAACAAACTAAATGATCATCGTGCTAAGCAAACAGATGGGTCAAGTCAATCACATTATTCTCTAATGATGTGATCCCGTTAATCAAATGACAACTCATGTCAATGGTTAGGAAACTTAACCATCTTTGATTAACGAGCTAGTCTAGTAGAGGCATACTAGTGACACTCAGTTTGTCTATGTATTCACACATGTACTAGGTTTCTGGTGAATACAATTCTAGCATGAATAATAAACATTTATCATGATATAAGGAAATATAAATAACAACTTTATTATTGCCTCGAGGGCATATTTCCTTTAGTAGGTTCGTCATGGTCAAGTAACATGACTCCCAGAACAGGATTACCGTACCACTCTGGTGCGAATCTTACTTTGGTAGACCTACGAGGTTCGGTAGTAACTTGATATGAAGTTTCATGATCATCATCATTAGCTTCCTCACTTACTGGTGTAGGAATCACTGGAACTAATTTTTGTGATGAACTACTTTCCAATAAGGGAGTAGGGACAATTACCTCGTCAAGTTCTACTTTCCTCCCACTCACTTCTTTCGAGAGAAACTCCTTCTCTAGAAAGGAACCATTCTTAGCAACGAATATCTAGCCTTCGGATCTGTGATAGAAGGTGTACCCAATAGTCTCCTTTGGTTATCCAATGAAGACACATTTCTCTGATTTGGGTTCGAGCTTATCAGGTTGAAGCTTTTTCACATAAGCATCGCAGGCCCAAACTTTAAGAAAGGACAACTTGGGTTTCTTGCGAAACCACAGTTCATAAGGTGTCATCTCAAAGGATTTCGATGGTGCCCTATTTAACGTGAATGCAGCCGTCTCTAAAGCATAACCCCAAAATGATAGCGGTAAATCAGCAAGAGACATCATAGATCGCACCATATCTAACAAAGTGTGGTTACGACGTTCGGACACACCATTGCGCTGTGGTGTTCTAGGTGGCGTGAGTTGCGAAACTATTCCACATTGTTTCAATTGAAGACCAAACTCGTAACTCAAATATTCTCCTCCACGATCAGATCGTAGAAACTTAATTTTCTTGTTACGATGATTTTCCACTTCACTCTGAAATTCTTTGAACTTTTAAAATGTTTCAGACTTATGTTTCATCAAGTAGATATACCCATATCTGCTCAAATCATCTGTGAAGATCAGAAAATAATGATACCCGCCACGAGCATCAACACTCATCGGACCGCATACATCAGTATGTATAATTTCCAATAAGTTTGTTGCTCGTTCCATTGTTCCGGAGAACGGAGTCTTAGTCATCTTGCCCATGAGGCATGGTTCGCAAGTATAAAGTGATTCATAATCAAGTGATTCCAAAAGTCCATCAGCATGGAGTTTCTTCACACGCTTTACACCAACATGACCTAAACAGCAGTGCCACAAATAAGTTGCACTATCATTATTAAACTTATATCTTTTGGCTTCAATACTATGAATATGTGTATCTGTCGGGGGGATGGACCCCGGGCAGGCAACGGAACCCGGATCCTCCTAAAATAACAACGGGGTTGACACTGCCCCTCAATACCAGCACGCGCTTGGCCGGGTCGCTCGACCCGGCCAAGCCCCGCAAGCCGGCCAGACTAGCCAACCCGGCAAGACACGTTGACTCGGCCCCGGCAACTAGCGCAAGACAGCCGAACCCGGCATGACCAAAGCCTCATCGACAAGCCAGCACCACCCGTGGCATGCTACGCAATCCAGCCACGGGTCAACTCCCGTCCCATCCAGGCCATATGATGGGACGAGACTTCAATCAATGATGACCGAGGTAACAGTGCCCCGCCCATGCCTCTGGTCAGCAGGAATGTGGCAACAGTGCCCCTCCCCTACCCGCTGACCAGGGCTGGCGTGGCTACAGTGCCCCCGTCTTCACCGCTGACGACAGGAAGCAGCAACCTGATGGAGAGCACTGTACACAACTCGACTCGGCCATGCCCTGACGATCGACAAGACGGCACACAGTCCCCCTAGGCATGCGGGGCCCGCACCTAGGGGAACCCAGCGAACTACAAGCCCTCAGCGGGACCCAGCCCGGGTTTCCGGACACCGACAATACGGACCCACCAACTTGTAACATTACCATTGTACCCCCGGGGGGTTGGACTATAAAACCCCCCGGGAGCCGCGATCATGAGACAACAGAACAAGGGAGAAAGCAGAAGACACATACGAGAGAAAAGCAAGCAAGCATAGGACTAGCCACAAAACAGCGACACCGGAGAGAAGGAGCAGCCCAAGCCTTGGCCAGCTTCCTTCCTCCTCCATACAGCTCCAGGAGCAACATTGTACTATCGATCACAACTACACTCGACAGGACTAGGGGTATTATCTCTCCGGAGAGCCCCAAACCTGGGTATGTCCGGCGTCCCGCGCCCGCTCATGCCAACCTCGCCTCTGGAGCCCACCAGCGCCCTCGAGCCTCCTCCTCTCTTTAGCCATCCCTTGGCATCTGCTGTGCGCCCACCATGACAGTTGGCGCCCACCATGGGGCAGCTCGAGGAGCTGGCCGAGAACATGCTTCAGACGAGGCCCTTCTCCTACACCGACGAGTCCGTCGCGCCGGCGGACGACGTCATCGGTGCGCTTGTCGCCTCCTTCGCCGCGCTGCGCATCTCCGATGCGTTCGCGGCCGACGAGTACCCCAGCGAGGTGCTCAGCTACTCCGACTCTCCCCTCTCCCTCGGCGGCGGCATTTCCGCTGGGGCAATGGACGTCCACGTGGAGGTCTTCATCACCGGCAACAGCGCCTCCTCCTCGTCGAGCAAGACGAGGAAGGCTGCTGAAGCCAGGGGCGCAGCGGATCGGATCGAGCCGTCTGATCCGTTGCGCGCCGCGATGCAGAGCCTCCGCATCCCCATCAGCACCAATGTCAATGCCACCAACATCGCCGAGGCCCGAACCCAGCTCGAGGAAAGGCGCCAGCATATGCTGGACCTGTCCGAGACGCTCACCGCCACTCAGCGTCGCCTGGACGCCGCCCAGCTGGAGCGTGATGCCGCCTACGGATTCACGCCCGCCGCGGCCGACACAAGCCGAGTCGCCGACGTGCGTGCCCGGGGAGGAGCGATCGGCCGGGCCCTCGGCGCCATCCCAACCGTCTATGAGACCCCAGTGAAGAATATGCGCGCTGCCCAGGCAGCCGCAGCCGGCCTGGAGCAGCTCACGGGTGAGGAGCTAAAAGAGCGCATTGGGCGGATGCGCGAACTCCTCCATGCCGCCAACACCCAGCAGGACCGCCTCAACCAGCTCGCCAAGCCGGCGGGATCCGGCTCCGCCCGCCTTGGCGGGCCTGGCGAACTTCTGCACACCGCTTCCTCGCCACCCGGCGAGGCGCACTCCGTCCGAGCTCGGACTCGGCGCGACCCGGCCGCTATAGCCGCCAGTGGATTGGGCGACGAGTCCGTCCTAGAGATCCAGCGCGGACCCTGCCAGCATGGCCGGCGTCCGGCTCCAACCGACCCGCCCCCCTGTGGCCTAGCCGCAAGTCGACTCGGCCCGCGCGCCATCGACGACACCGACGCTCGCCACCGCCTCGATCGGCTCGCTCGCTCCCTGGAGGTGGAGGAGAGCGGCGCTATCGGGCCGGCGTGCTTCGGCCTGCACATCCAGGAGGAGCCCTTACCCAAAGGATTCATGCTCCCCCGCGACACCCCCAAGTACAACCAAGCTCCGGAACAGTTGCGAGGGCGTCCATGAAGTCCAGGTGATCCAGTACTTCGTCAGCGGGTGCCAAGACGGCACCCTCCTCAAGCACAAGCTCTTACGCTCCGAGTCGGCCACCATGGCCGCGCTCATGGTGACGGCAGACAAGTACGCCACCGCCGACTCTGCCATGAAGATCCAGGTGGCGCTGGATGAAGCCGGCAAGACAAAGCCGGTTCCCCCTCCGAAGCCGGCTGGCGAAAGCAGCCGGCAGCAACATCACCAGAACAACAAGTGCAAGGCCGACCAGCCGGCACCGTGTCACGACAACCGGCTCGTTGCAGCCGCCGAGCCCGCGGCGGACCCGGCGGCGAAGCGCTGGCAAACTGGCAAGATGTCATGGCAACCCGCCATGAGCTTTGAGCAGATGCTCGACGCCCCCTGCAAGCACCACAGCGGCGCAAAACCCTCCACGCACAGGCTTCGGCAGTGCGCCATCACCAAGCGCATCATGAGGGGCGACATCCCGCCCCCTCCGGCTCCGGCTCCCGGCGTGGGCCAGCCGCCTCCGCCTCCACCGCCGCCTCCAGCTGGCGGCGCGATGCACGACGACGCCTACCTGAACCAGAACGCGGCCTACGTTGTCTTCACTAGCCTCGGTGACGACAAGCGCAGCGAGCACCTCCTTCGGCAGGAAGTGAACACTGTCGTCCCGGCCAAGCCGGAGTTCATGCATTGGTCGGATCGCCCGATCACCTGGACCCAGGAGGATCACCCGACAGTCATGCCGAGTCCGGGTGGTTACGCCCTCGTCCTCAACCCCACCATCGTCGTGCGGCGCACATGCAAGTTCTCCCGAGTCCTCATCGACGGCGGCAGCAGCATCAACATCCTCTACCACGACACGATGACCAAGCTCGGCCTCAAGGCCGAGGACCTGGAGCCGACCCGAACGATCTTCCACGGCATCGTGCCCGGCCTCTCCTGCTCCCCCATTGGCCGGGTCCGGCTAGCTGTCTTGTTCGGTGACAGCAGCCACTTCTGGCGCGAACCGATCTGGTTCGAGGTGGTGGACCTGTCCAGCGCGTATCACGCGTTGCAGGGTCAGCCCGCGCTCGCCAAGTTCATGGCGGTTCCCCACTACGCGTACCTGAAGATGAAGATGCCGGGTCCCAAGGGCCTCATCACCATCACCGGCGATTACCGCAAGTCCCTGTAGTGCGCCCGAGACAACGCCAAGTTGGCCGAGTCGCTGGTCATTACCGAGGAGCGGCGCCAGCTCGACCGGATCGTCGCCCTGGCAGGCGAGGCCTCCGCCGCGTCGATCCCGACCCCGGACCCGGCCGACGAGGCTGCCTTCAAGCCCTCCAAGGAGACCAAGAAAGTGAAGCTCAACCTAGAAGACCCCAGCTGCAGCAAGTACGTTGTCATAGGCGCCCGCCTCGACAGCAAATAGGAAGGCGAGCTCGTTGACTTCCTCCGTGAGAATCGGGATATCTTCACATGGACCCCCAAGGACATGCCGGGTATCCCGAGGAA
Source organism: Triticum urartu (assembly GCF_003073215.2). Taxonomy (NCBI): domain Eukaryota; kingdom Viridiplantae; phylum Streptophyta; class Magnoliopsida; order Poales; family Poaceae; genus Triticum; species Triticum urartu. The sequence continues at coordinate 415,375,610 of NC_053026.1, read as the reverse complement.
GTACGCCGAGCACAAACTTCACGTCCACAAGGACGCCAAGCCTGTCCGTCAACCCCTACGATGGTTTTCCGAAGAAAAGAGAAGAACCATGGTGAAGAGGTCATCAAGCTTTTGGCGGCCGGCTTCATAATGGAAGTGTTTCACCCCGAGTGGCTGGCCAATCCAATCCTCGTCCTGAAGAATAACAAGACCTGGCACATGTGTATCGACTACACCAGCCTCAACAAGGCCTGCCCCAAGGATCCGTTCGCCCTCCCACGGATCGACCAAGTCATCGACTCGACCGCCGGGTGTGAATTCCTGTCCTTCCTGGACGCTTACTCCGGCTACCACTAGATCAAGCTGGACCCGGCCGATGCCCTGAAGACGTCCTTCATCACGCCCTTTGGGGCATATTGCTACATCACCATGTCGTTCGGCTTGAAGAATGCTGGCGCCACCTTCCAGTGCTGCATGCAGAAATGTATGCTGGCGCAACTCGGCCGCAATATCCATGTGTACGTGGATGACATCATGGTGAAGACCAAGCAGCACCTCACGCTCCTCGACGATTTGAAGGAAACGTTCGCCAACCTCCGGGAAAACAAGGTCAAGCTTAACCCGGAAAATGCGTCTTCGGCGTCCCGGCCGGAAAGCTACTCGGCTTCCTCGTCTTGGAACGCGGCATTGAGGTGAACCCGGAGAAGATCAAGGCCATCGAGTGCATGCGCAAGCCGGCTCGGCTGCGCGATGTCCAGAAGTTCCTCGGATGCTTGGCATCAGTCAGCCGGTTTCTAAACCGGCTGGGCAAGAGGGCGCTACCCCTGCACCAGCTGATGAAGAAGACGAGCTCGTTCGAATGGAACAGCAAGGCATACGAGGCCTTCCAAGACCTCAAGCGCATGCTCTCCACTGCACCAGTCCTGGCCGCGCCGACCGACAAGGAGCCGCTTGTAACGCCCCGAGACCGATGTGCCAGGTGTCTTCCAGTTATTCGCCGTTGTTGCCTTGTCATTGCTTGCGTGTCATGCATTTCATATCATGTCATCATGTGCATTTCATTTGCATACATGCTCGTCTCATGCATCCGAGCATTTTCCCCGTTGTCCGTTTTGCAATCCGGCGCTCCTATGTCACCCGGTGTCCCTTTCTACCTCTTTTCGTGTGCGGGTGTTAAAAGTTTTCGGATTGGACCGAGACTTGTCATGCGGCCTTGGTTTACTACCGGTATACCGCCTGTCAAGTTTCGTGCCATTTGGACTTCGTTTGATACTCCAACGGTTAACCGAGGGACCGAAAAGGCCTCGTGTGTGTTGCAGCCCAACACCTCTCCAAAGTGGCCCAAAACCCACCTAAACCCCTTCCATCATCTAGGTCGTTCGATCACGATCGCGTGGCCACAAACCGTGCTCAATTTGGAGCCTCCTAGCTTCCTCTACTTATAAAAGGCCTCTCTCCCCGAAATTTCAAGCAAACCCTAGATCAAATTCTCTCCCCACCGCCGGACAAATCCTCCACGCCGCCGGACATGTCTGTCGCCGCCCTCCAACCAATCCGCCGCCGCCACGTGTCACCGGCACCTCCTCTCTCTCCTCCCCGCCGCCGCGGCCCGAGGCCGGCCCGCCCGCGCCGCGACCGGACCGGGCACCGAGCCGGCCGGCGCCTCCGCGCCTGACCCCGTGCCGACCCGCCGCCTCGGCTTTCGCCTCCCGCTCGCCGCCGCCAACCTCCGCCTCCGCCGGCGACCGGCCCTGCCGCGTGTGCTGCCCCACCTCCCTCGCCGGAGCTGCAGCTCCGCGCCGCCGCCTCCGAGCGTCGTCGCCCGCCCCGACCCCGGCGGCCATGGATCCGGCCGGGATGGAGCCCGCGCCCCCTGATCCGGCGCCCCCGGACCTCGTCGGCCTCTTCCTCAGCTCCGATCACCTCCTCACATCCTTCTCCGGTGAAACTCCGGCGAACTTCGATCCACGTACCCCGAAACCCTAGATCTGTTTTCGGGAGGTGATATTTTCGTCCAAGTCCCAGTAATTTTATGCACTTTTCATCCCATCATATCTCCGCATCCGTTGCTCCTATTCGTGCGTATAGCATATTGAAATGTTCGTCTCGACGAGTACATCATTTCATCTCATTGCATCATTTTCATTTGAGCTCATCTTGATGCCTGAAATGCTGTTGGAAGAGGGTTATGTGATGATAGTTTTAGATCTGTTTTAGCAAATGCACTTTTGTCATTTTTTGCCATAATTAATGTGTGCATGCTATGATCCTGAGCTCTACATGTGTTTTGATATATGCCATGCCATCTTTACAGGGGTGTATGCCATGTATTTTTTGTGATCTTTGTGGTGACTAGCACAAGCATGCAAAGTAGCTTACTCAATGATGCTGATTTCAGGGACTTAGAAATATTTTAAGTCCTTGTTCTGTCATTATTTTTATGCCATATGTTCATGTTGTTTCCTAGTGATCCGTGCATCTTTTGAGCATGATCAGTAAGGATATTTTGTAGATATTGTTGTGCTCTATCCATCCATGTCTTTGTTTGCAATTATGGAGCACCCTAGCTTGAGTCAATCGAGCTCTACTTTTGCTATAAAATGTTCCTGGCAGATTGTTAACATGTTTAGCGATTTTCCCGAGCTTGTTGTAGTTGATCCGTGCATGCTATGTTGTTGTTCTTGCCATGTCTAGCTTCTATGCCATGTCTACTTGCTGGGTGTATGCTTAGATTATCATGCAATGCCGCGTAGTGAGTGCATCGAGCTCGTAAACATGCCTACTCGTTATCTATTTTGCCATGCTCCAGTTTTTCACTAAGGCTGAATCTGTTTATGTTTTTGCTATGTTCACATGCTTGCCATTGTATTTTCGGATCCCTTTTGGCTCATGGTCACTAAGGGACTTTTGTTATATGCTTTGAGTAGCTTCATGCCATGCCTTTCTTTGCCATGTTATGTTCTATAGCATGTAGTTATCGTGCTCTAAACATTGCTTCCTGATGATAAATTCCGGACATGCTGTTAATTTCACAAAGTCTGAAACCTGTTATCTTTTGCACTTTTGCCATGCTTGTTTGAACCTATTATTGAGTAAATTAGCCGTAGCTCAGTGTTCATATTTTGTCAAGCATCTTGAGTGGACCCCTTCCATGTATTTTTTGCCATGTTTGAGTGCAGTAGCTTATTTATCTTGATGCATTTAGAAGGCTACTTGCTGTTAATCGCAGACGGGTGCCATATTTGTTTTGCTTGCCATTTCCAAACCGTGCATCCGATTCCGGTGATCATTATATCGATTTCAACCGAAATCAACTCGTCTTTCCAGTGGCACTCTTGGATTTCCAAGTTGAGGCCAGGTTCAATCATTCCTTTCCAAATCATGCATATGCACCGCATACCGCATCCCGCATATCATGCCATGTTCGTGTGTTGGTTGTTTACTATGTTGTGTGCTTTTTTTCTGGTGTTGCTTCTTCGGGTTGGTTCCGATAATGTCGCGTTTGTGGGGAACCGTTCGACTACATCCATTTGTCTTCTTCATGGACTTGTTCTTCTTCCTTGCGGGATTTCAGGCAAGATGACCATACCCTCGAAATCACTTCTATCTTTGCTTGCTAGTTGCTTGCTCTTTTGCTATGCCTATGCCACGATACCTACCACTTGCTTATCATGCCTCCCACATTGCTAAGACAAGCCTCTAACCCACCTTGTCCTAGCAAACCATTGTTTGGCTATGTTATTGCTTTGCTCAGCCCCTCTTATAGCGTTGTTAGTTGCAGGTGAAGATTGGAGCTTGTTCCATGTTTGGAACATGGCTATTTTGTTGGGATATCACAATATCTCTTATTTAATTAATGCATCTATATACTTGGTAAAGGGTGGAAGGCTCGGCCTTATGCCTGGTGTTTTGTTCCACTCTTGCCGCCCTAGTTTCTGTCATATCGGTGTTATGTTCCCGGATTTTGCATTCCTTACACGGTTGGGTTATAATGGGAACCCCTTGATAGTTCGCCTTGAATAAAACTCCTCCAGCAAGGCCCAACATTGGTTTTACCATTCGCCACCTAGCCTCTTTTTCCCTTGGGTTAGGCCAGCCCAAGGGTCATCTTTATTTTAACCCCCCCGGGCCAGTGCTTGTCTAAGTGTTGGTCCAAACTGAGTGATGTCCGGAGCTTCCAGGGGCGACTCTAGGGTGGCCCACCCGACGTCTGGCTCATCCGGTGTGCCCTGAGAACGAGATATGTGCAGCTCCTATCGGGATGTGTCGGCACATCTGGGTGGCTTTGCTGGTCTTGTTTTACCATTGTCGAAATGTCTTGTAACCGGGATGCCGAGTCTGATCGGATTGTCTTGGGAGAAGGAATATCCTTCGTTGATCGTGAGAGCTTGTGATGGGCTAAGTTGGGACACCCCTGCAGGGATTTGAACTTTCGAAAGCCGTGCCCGCGGTTATGGGCAGATGGGAATTTGTTAATGTCCGGTTGTAGAAAACCTGAAACTTATCTTAATTAAAATGCATCAACCGCATGTGTAGCCGTGATGGTCTCTTTCCGGCGGAGTCCGGGAAGTGAACATGGTGTTGGAGTTATGCTTGACGTAGGTTTTTCTACGATCACTTCTTGATCATAGTTTCTCGAACGTGCTTTGCCTTCTCTTCTTTCTCTCTTTTGCGTATGTTAGCCACCTTATATGCTAGTCGCTTGCTGTAGCTCCACCTCATACCTTTTACCCTTCCCATAAGCTTAAATAGTCTTGATCGCGAGGGTGTGAGATTGCTGAGTCCCCGTGACTCACAGATACTTCCAAAACCAGTTTGCAGGTGCCGATGAAACCGTGCAGGTGACACAACCAAGCTCAAGGAGGAGCTCGATGAAGTTCGTGTTCGTTTTGTTGTTCCGTTTCCAGTTGATCAGTAGTGGAGCCCAGTTGGGACGATCGGGGATCTGTGTAGCATTTGGGGTAGTCTTCTTTTATTTTGGTTCCGTAGTCGGACCTTGATTGTATCTGGATGTTGTAATGCTTTATTCATGTATTGTGTGAAGTGGTTATTGTAAGCCAACTATGTATCTCTTTCCCTTATGTATTACATGGGTTGTGTGAAGATTACCTCACTTGCGACATTGCTTACAATGCGGTTATGCCTCTAAGTCGTGCTTCGACACGTGGGAGATATAGCCGCATCGTGGGCGTTACAAGTTGGTAATCAAAGCCTTCCCCGACTTAGGAGCCCCCTGCTTGATCGAATCGCTGGCATTGTTGAGTCTAGAAAAATGTTTTGAGTCTTATAGGATTATATTTATCGGAGAGTAGGATTCTTTTTACTCCTCAGTCCATTCGTCGCTCTGGTGAGGCATCGTGACGTAGAGTTTTAACTCTTCTCTTCTCAAATTTCACAAAAAAAATATTTTAGGATCACGCGGGTATCTTGGAATCGTTCCGATGGATTTGTGACGAGAACATTGTTCTTGGTGCCTCCTGACATTTAGGGGTTGTGGCAGTGTCCCGAGGAGTTGAGCTCCAAGGTGTTGTCGTCACAATTTTATCGTTGCAGTTCTGGAATACCTGAGTTTTTTTCGCCGACATCGAAAATCTCTTTTATGCAGTTGTTGGTGAGATAACCTTGACGCCACCCAATACTGGGGCGGGAGTTCGGGAGTATTGCCATAACTCGTATAATGGATGCTTTTCGAAGGTTGAGGTAAACGATTTCCGAAGGTTTCTTTTTTATGTGTTGAAGGATGGATACAGCTGGATGTAGGATTTGTTAGTTTGGGTGAGATATTATGCTTCCCCTGTATCCCCAACACGTGATTGCATAACCGGAAAGTTTCGGGAGTTTATAAGTGGGAATTCAAGTAGCTCTTAGGATATCTTTCCGACAGATGTATGATATGAAATTGGGGTTCGACGTCTAGTGGTCCGCCTATCCACAGTTGGTTTTACAGTGGCCTCGTTGTGTCTTAAAGAGTCCTTGGCTATGCTGACTCGGGGATGCTTCGTATGTCATGTGCACTGCCCTGTACATGATGGTGCTGTACGATCGAGCCCGTGTAGGCCCCACCACAAAAACTTCGGATGAAATCTCTATCATATGTTTGTTCCGGCTTATTTTGCAAGCCAATCCTTCATTTTGCTTTTGAGTTGTGGTATTCGAGTTGCTTCGAAGTCAAATGTTGATTCCATACCTTCTCTAAACGGTGTTCTCATACTCTGATGTGAATGCCCATCCTTCATGATAATCGAGATTGTCATGTTAATTCTTTTCAACCGGCGTGTTTTCTCTTCAAGTGGATCCGAACATTTCAATATCCGCAAGATCAAGTATCAGTTCTTCTCAACGGTGTTTGTTTCATCCATCTCCAAGTTGCCTTTGTTTTATCCCGCCCACCCACCCCTTTTCTTCAAGGACTAAGATTTCTTAATCTAGTATCATCTTATTGATGAGAAGCCTCTCCATTATTTTTCCGTCAATGTTCTTATCCGGCCATTCTCATGAAGATTCTAATGGAGCTTCAAGTTCGTCATTCTTCATTCTTTTCTTCTCCGGTGGATTCAATTCAAGTTTTGTTGTTGATCATATCCTTTTCCTCGTTTCAAATACCTTCTCATGCCGGTGCACCTCATAATCATTCACTTCTCGCTATTCATTTGTTTGGGAGTGCTGAAGATATCTCAGAAGGCTCGTCTTTTCATTCAAGATCCGTTAAACCTATTTTGAGGATGTTCTCTCATTCAATCCTTTTAATTCAACCGGCACAATCTCTCTTTCAAATCGTTCAACAGTGTATCTTTTCAATGGGCCCTAACCCACAGGTCTTTTTCCAGGATCTTACCTGACTCTTCTAATTTTCCCCGGAGATATTATCAAATTCTTTTCCAAGTTTGACGTAAGAATGAGTTATCATCAGTCATATGTTTTTCTCCAAGATCTTTCAAAAAAAAAATTCGTTGTTGGCTCAACCTTTTCCATTCTTCATTCCGGAGTGCCTCAATAATCCTTGGTGGTGTTTCTCGTCGTCATTCTCAACATTTGAAGACCGAAGAACAGTTTTACCTCCATATCTTATCCGTTCTCTCAGAGATTCGTGGTTCTAGTTCGAGGCCATCCTCTCATAATTGTTTTGATTGTGAGAATTCTTTTCACCCATCCGGAGCTATTCAAGATTCTTTTCAGTTTGATTCTCCGAAGCCCATCATTTCAGAAGACTTATTCATTCTCAACTTTCAGCTATCATTCTCCAAATCTTACCGGTGCATCGTTCAAGTGACCTCTAATCAGTTTGTGATCCCTTCGTTCTCATGTATCTAGATTGTCTCAAGTTGTTTCGTTCATTTGCTAATTCTTACCGGTGATTCATCCTTTACTTCGTTCATTTAATTCTTACGGTGGTTCGTTCAAGATGTCTCTTCCTTCGTTATCATGTCAATTCACTCGTTCTTTCCAATCCTACCGGTGTTTCATTGAAGACCTTTACAAGTTGACGCTATATCTATCTTAATCCTTTCTACGAGAATAAGTAGTATGCCAAATCCATTGTTTGTCATCAATTTAAATTGGTGAAGGATAAGCATAATGTAATTCTTATTCTTGATTCATCGAGTGAACTCAATTCCCTATTCCGGAGGCTCATCAAATTCCTGATTTCAATTGTTTTCATCTTCTCTTTTTCCCGCAGTTCCAAACTTTTTCAATTATTTCACCATGGAGATTCATCTAAATCGGTACAAGGTTTCACCTTGTGATTTCAACTTCTCTTTCCTTTCGTTTGATCATTCCTCATTACCGGAGTTCTTCATGGAGGTTCTACATGATGTTTCATCAAGGATTTAATTCTTTCTCAGAGTGTCATCAAGATTCTTTTCAGAGGAGCTCAAGCATTCTTCATCTTGCTATCCGGAGTGCAATTCTTTTTTCTGTATCATTGGAGGTGGTATTATGTCATTCTTGGTAATTTGAATTCATGTGTCATGATTCACATGTTGTTAAGAGTGAGGTATTTTAAATCCATCAATCTCTTCTTTGGAGTTATCTTGGGTTATATTTCACCTAAAGCCTTCCCTAAGGATTGTTGCTATCTATGGTGCTTATAAAGGACCCAAGTTCTTCTTTATCCTCCTGGTGAAATAATTTTCTCGGCTCCTTGTTCATATCAATCCAATTCTTTTTCCCGTGAGTGGCAGGTTGTCACCTCATAATTTGATATGTATTCCATAAGACCATATCAAGCTTATTCTTTTCATTGTTGGTTTTCCAACAACTCCATTCTAGCATTTGTTGTAAGCGTGCTCTCTCAAGATCTTGTTTCCCTTAGTTCATCCCATTCCATTCTTACTTTTGTTCCGGAGGCATTGTGATGCTGCTCTCTTCAACCCATCTTCTTGTTCTGTGAGGATCGTGTTCTTTTCTTGGTTTATCCATTTAACCGGAGTGTCATGTCCCTTTGCTCAAACTCTTTCATTTTTTCAAGACTTTCATCTCTTTTCAACCGGACTGCTATCTGAGATTTTTCTTACCCCTTGTTCCATTCATTCAATAGTTACGGAGGCAGTGTATTGTGATTTCATCAAGTATCTTCTCATCTTATCAAGTTCTTATTCAATTCCTTTTCTTTTCAATTGGAGTGCTGCCCGAAGTTGTTCTTCCTTGTTCCTCTTTCCTAACGGAGTGCTTTCAACTTCGTTCATCTCCGTTGTATTCTTTTCTCGAAATGGCTTAAACTTTTCAAGGCTCTTTGGTTTCACTCGTTTATCAAAGAAGCAACTTAGTTTTATCTCTTCTCTTTCTGTTCCGTTTTCCCTCCGGTGCCATTCTAGATCTCGGGTCGAGATCCTCTCGTAGTGGTGGAGTGTTGTAACGCCCCGAGACCGATGTGCCAGGTGTCTTCCAGTTATTCGCCGTTGTTGCCTTGTCATTGCTTGTGTGTCATGCATTTCATATCATGTCATCATGTGCATTTCATTTGCATACATGCTCGTCTCATGCATCCGAGCATTTTCCCGTTGTCCGTTTTGCAATCCGGCGCTCCTATGTCACCCGGTGTCCCTTTCTACCTCTTTTCGTGTGCGGGTGTTAAACGTTTTCGGATTGGACCGAGACTTGTCATGCGGCCTTGGTTTACTACCGGTAGACCGCCTCTCAAGTTTTGTGCCATTTGGACTTCATTTGATACTCCAACGGTTAACCGAGGGACCGAAAAGGCCTCGTGTGTGTTGCAGCCCAACACCTCTCCAAAGTGGCCCAAAACCCACCTAAACCCCTTCCATCATCTAGGCCGTTCGATCACGATCGCGTGGCCACAAACCATGCTCAATTTGGAGCCTCCTAGCTCCCTCTACCTATAAAAAGGCCTCTCTCCCTGAAATTTCGGGCAAACCCTAGATCAAATTCTCTCCCCGCCGCCGAACAAATCCTCCACGCCGCCGGACATGTCTGCCGCCGCCCTCCAACCAATCCACCGCCGCCACGTGTCGCTCGCGCCTCCTCTCTCTCCTCCCCGCCGCCGCGGCCCGCCGGGCCCGAGGCCGGCCGGCGCCTCCGCGCCCGACCCCGTGCCGACCCGCCGCCTCGGCTTCCGCCTCCCACTCGCCGCCGCCAACCTCCGCCTCCGCCGGTGACCGGCCCTGCCGCGTGTGCTGCCTCGCCTCCCTCGCCGGAGCTGCAGCTCCGCGCCGCCGCCTTCGAGCGTCGTCGCCCGCCCCGACCCCGGCGGCCATCGATCCGGCCGGGATGGAGCCCGCGCCCCCTGATCCGGCGCCCCCGGACCTCGCCGACCTCTTCCTCAGCTCCAACCACCTCCTCGCGTCCTTCTCCGGCGAAACTCCGGCGAACTTCGATCCACGTACCCCTAAACCCTAGATCTGTTTTCGGGAGGTTTTATTTTCGTCTAAGTCCCAGTAATTTTATGCACTTTTCATCGCATCATATCTCTGCATCCGTTGCTCCGATTCGTGCGTATAGCATATCGAAATGTTCATCTTGACAAGTACATCATTTCATCTCATGCATCATTTTCATTGGAGCTCATCTTGATGCCCGAAATGCTGTTGGAAGAGGGCTATGTGATGATAGTTTCAGATCTGTTTCAGCAAATGCACTTTTGTCATTTTTGCCATGATTAATGTGTGCATGCTATGATCCTGAGCTCTACATGTGTTTTGATATATGCCATGCCATCTTTACAGGGGTGTATGCCATGTATTTTTTGTGATCTTTGTGGTGACTAGCACAAGCATGCAAAGTAGCTTACTCAATGATGCTGATTTCAGGGACTTAGAAATATTCTAAGTCCTTGTTCTATCATTATTTTTATGCCATATGTTCATGTTGTTTCCTAGTGATCCGTGCATCTTTTGAGCATGATCAGTAAGGATGTTTTGTAGATGTTTTTGTGCTCTATCCATACATGTCTTTGTTTGCAATTATGGATCACCCTAGCTTGAGTCAATTGAGCTCTACTTTTGCTATAAAATGTTCCTGGCAGATTGTTAACATGTTTAGCGATTTTGCCGAGCTTGTTGTAGTTGATCATTGCATGCTATGTTGTTGTTCTTGCCTTGTATAGCTTCTATGCCATGTCTACTTGCTGGGTGTATGCTTAGATTATCATGCAATGCCTCGTAGTGAGTGCATCGAGCTCGTAAACATGCCTACTCGTTATCTGTTTTGCCATGCTCCAGTTTTTCACTAAGTCTGAATCTGTTTATATTTTTGCTATGTTCACATGCTTGCCATTGTATTTTCGGATCCCTTTTGGCTCATGGTCACTAAGGGACTTTTGTTATATGCTTTGACTATCTTCATTTCATGCCTTGCTTTGCCATGTTATTTTCCTGTAGCATATAGTTATCGTGCTCTAAACATTGCTTCCTGATGATAAATTCCTGACATGCTGTTAATTTCACTAAGTCTGAAACCTGTTATCTTTTGCACTTTTGCCATGCTTGTTTGAACCTGTTATTGAGTAAATTAGCCGTAGCTCAGTGTTCATATTTTGTCAAGCATCTTGAGTGGACCCCTTCCATGTATTTGTTGCCATGTGTGAGTGCAGTAGCTTATTTATCTTGATGCATTTAGAAGGCTACTTGCTGTTAATCGCAGACGGGTGCCATATTTGTTTTGCTTGCCATTTCCAAACCGTGCATCCGATTCCGGTGATCATTATATCGATTTCAACCGAAATAAACTCCTCTTTCCAGTGGCACTCTTGGATTTCCAAGTTGAGGCCAGGTTCAATCATTCCTTTCCAAATCATGCATATGCACCGCATATCGCATCCCGCATATCATGCCATGTTCACGTGTTGGTTGTTTACTATGTTGTGTGCTTCTTTCCGGTGTTGCTTCTTCGGGTTGGTTCCGATAACGTCGCGTTTGTGAGGAACCGTTCGACTATGTCTGTTTGTCTTCTTCATGGACTCGTTCTTCTTCCTTGCGGGATTTCAGGCAAGATGACCATACCCTCAAAATCACTTCTATCTTTGCTTGCTAGTTGCTCGCTCTTTTGCTATGCCTATGCCACGATACCTACCACTTGCTTATCATGCCTCCCACATTGCTAAGACAAGCCTCTAACCCACCTTGTCCTAGCAAACCATTGTTTGGCTATGTTATTGCTTTGCTCAGCCCCTCTTATAGCGTTGTTAGTTGCAGGTGAAGATTGGAGCTTGTTCCATGTTTGGAACATGGCTATTTTGTTGGGATATCACAATATCTCTTATTTAATTAATGCATCTATATACTTGGTAAAGGGTGGAAGGCTCGGCCTTATGCCTGGTGTTTTGTTCCACTCTTGCCGCCCTAGTTTCTGTCATATCGGTGTTATGTTCCCGGATTTTGCGTTCCTTACACGGTTGGGTTATAATGGGAACCCCTTGATAGTTCGCCTTGAATAAAACTCCTCCAGCAAGGCCCAACATTGGTTTTACCATTCGCCACCTAGCCTCTTTTTCCCTTGGGTTAGGCCAGCCCAAGGGTCATCTTTATTTTAACCCCCCCGGGCCAGTGCTTGTCTTAGTGTTGGTCCAAACTGAGCGATGTCCGGAGCTACCAGGGGCAACTCTGGGCTGGCCCACCCGACGTGTGGCTCATCCGGTGTGCCTTGAGAACGAGATATGTGCAGCTCCTACCGGGATTTGTCGGCACATCTGGGTGGCTTTGCTGGTCTTGTTTCACCATTGTCGAAATGTCTTGTAACCGGGATGCCGAGTCTGATCGGATTGTCTTGGGAGATGGAATATCCTTCGTTGACCGTAAGAGCTTGTGATGGGCTAAGTTGGGACACCCCTGCAGGGATTTGAACTTTCAAAAGCCGTGCCTATGGTTATGGGCAGATGGGAATTTGTTAATGTCCGGTTGTAGAAAACCTGAAACTTATCTTAATTAAAATGCCTCAATTGCGTGTGTAGCCGTGATGGTCTCTTTCCGGCGGAGTCCGGGAAGTAAACTCGGTGTTGGAGTTATGCTTGACGTAGGTTGTTCTAGGATCACTTCTTGATCATAGTTTCTTGAACGTGCTTTGCCTTCTCTTCTCGCTCTCTTTTGCGTATGTTAGCCACCTTATATGCTAGTCGCTTGCTGCAGCTCCACCTCATACCTTTTACCCTTCCCATAAGCTTAAATAGTCTTGATCGCGAGGGTGTGAGATTGCTGAGTCCCCGTGACTCACAGATACTTCCAAAACCAGTTTGCAGGTGCCGATGAAACCGTGAAGGTGACGCAACCAAGCTCAAGGAGGAGCTCGATGAAGTTCGTGTTTGTTTTGTTGTTCCGTTTCCAGTTGATCAGTAGTGGAGCCCGGTTGGGACGATCGGGGATCTGTGTAGCATTTGGGGTAGTCTTCTTTTATTTTGGTTCCGTAGTCGGACCTTGATTGTATCTGGATGTTGTAATGCTTTATTCATGTATTGTGTGAAGTGGCGATTGGAAGCCAACTATGTATCTTGTATTACATGGGTTGTGTGAAGATTACCTCACTTGCGACATTGCTTACAATGCGGTTATGCCTCTAAGTCGTGCTTCGACACGTGGGAGATATAGCCGCATCGTGGGCGTTACACCGCTGCTGCTCTACGTAGCCGCGACCTCGCGGGCGGTCGGCACGGTGCTGGTGGTCGAGCGAACAGAGAAGGGAAAGATCCAAGCCGTCCAGCGCCCAGTCTACTACCTGAGCGAGGTGCTCTCCAACTCCAAGTAGAACTACCCGCACTACCAGAAGATGTGTTACGGCATGTACCTTACCGCCAAGAAGCTGAAGCAGTATTTCCAAGAGCACGTTGTCACCGCGGTCAGCACGGTGCCTATCGGAGAAATCATCGGGTGCCGGGATGCCTCTGGCCGGGTTTCCAAGTGGGCGATCCAACTAGCCGGCCACACCATTCTCTACGAGCCCCGCACCACGATCAAGTCTCAAGCCTTGGCCGACTTCCTCGTCGACTGGACCGAGACCCATTACTTGCCGCCGCCTCCCGACTCGACGCATTGGCGCATGCACTTCGATGGGTCCAAGATGCGACTCGGCTTGGGGGCCGGCATCGTACTATCATCCCCGAAGGGCGACCGGCTCCGCTACGCGCTCCAGATCCACTTCGCCGCCTCCAACAACGTCGCCGAGTACGAAGCCCTTGTGCACGGCCTCCGGCTTGCCAAGGAACTCGGCATCCGGCGCATCCTGTGCTACGGCGACTCGGACCTAGTGGTGCAGCAGTGCTCCGGTGAATGGGACGCCCGCGACTCCAACATGGCAAGCTACCGCTTCCTCGTCCAGAAGCTGTTCGGATCCTTTGAGGGCTGCGAGTTCCTCCACGTCCCGCGCGCGGAGAACGAAGTAGCCGACACGCTCGCCAAGATCGCCTCATCACGACAAGCCATCTCATTCGGCATCTCCCTTGAGCACCTGCGCAAGCCGTCCGTCAAGCCATCACCGGACTCCGAGTCCATCCACGTTCCAGACAACCCGGCCCGGGGACTGCCGAACCCGGCCCGGGGACTGCTAAACCCGGCCCGGGGACCGCTGAACCCGACCCGAGGGCAGCTCAGCTCGACCCGGTCACCATCATCCCAGACCCGGCCATCGCCATACCCGACCCGGGGGCTGCTCAACCCGGCTCGGGGGCTGCCGAATCGGAACCCACCCTGGTGGCCGTCCTCGCCGTGGTTACGGCTCCATCTTGGGCCCTGATGACCCACAAGTATAGGGGATCTATCGTAGTCCTTTCGATAAGTAAGAGTGTAGAACCCAATGAGGAGCAGAAGGAAATGATAAGCGGTTTCCAGCAAGGTATTCTCTGCAAGTACTGAAATAAGTGGTAACAGATAGTTTTGTGATAGGATAATTTGTAACGAGCAATAAGTAACGAAAGTAAATAAAGTGCAGCAAGGTGGCCCAATCCTTTTGTAGCAAAGGACAAGCCTGGACAAACTCTTATATGATGTAAAGCGCTCCCGAGGACACATGGGAATATCGTCAAGCTAGTTTTCATCACGTTCATATGATTCGCATTCGGTACTTTGATAATTTGGTATGTGGGTGGACCGGTGCTTGGGTGCTGTCCTTACTTGGACAAACATCCCACTTATGATTAACCTCTATTGCAAGCATCCGCAAATACAACAAAAGTTTAAGGTAAACCTAACCATAGCATGAAACATATGGATCCAAATCAGCCCCTTACGAAGCAACGCATAAACTAGGGTTTAAGCTTCTGTCACTCTAGCAACCCATCATCTACTTATTACTTCCCAATGCCTTCCTCTAGGCCCAAATAATGGTGAAGTGTCATGTAGTCGACGTTCACATAACACCACTAGAGGAGAGACAACATACATCTCATCAAAATATCGAACGAATACCAAATTCACATGACTACTAATAGCAAGACTTCTCCCATGTCCTCAGGAACAAAAGTAACTACTCACAAAGCATAAACATGTTCATAATTAGAGGGGTATTAATATGCATATAGGATCTGAACATATGATCTTCCACCAATTAAACCAACTAGCATCAACTACAAGGAGTAATTAACACTACTAGCAACCTACTAGCACCAATCCCGGACTTGGAGACAAGAATTGGATACAAGAGATGAACTAGGGTTTTGAGATGAGATGGTGCTGATGAAGATGTTGATGGAGATTGCCCTCTCCCGATGAGGGGAGCATTGGTGATGACGATGGCGATGATTTCCCCCTCCGGGAGGGAAGTTTCCTCGGCAGAACAGCTCCGCCAGAGCCCTAGATTGATTCCGCCAATGTTCCGCCTCGTGGCGGCGGAGTTTCGTCCGAGAAGATGGCTTATGATTTTTTCCCATTGAAAGACTCCATATAGAAGAAGATGGCCACCGGAGGGCCACCAGGGGGCCCACGAGGTAGGGGGCGCGCCCTGGGGGGTAGGGCGCGCCCCCACCCTCGTGGTAAGGGTGTGGCCCCCCTGGTGAGGTTCTTGCGCTCAGTATTTCTTATATATTTGGAAAACATCATCCGTGAAGTTTCAGGACTTTTGGAGCTGTGCAGAATAGGTCTCTAATATTTGCTCCTTTTCCAGCCCAGAATCCCAGCTTCCGGCATTCTCCCTCTTTATGTAAACCTTGTAAAATAAGAGAGAATATGCATAAGTATTGTGACATAATGTGTAATAAGAGCCCATAATGCAATAAATATTGATATAAAAGCATGATGCAAATGGACGTATCAACTCCCCCAAGCTTAGACCTCGCTTGTCCTCAAGCGAAAAGCCGAAATCGAAAAATATGTCCACATGTTTAGAGATAGAGGTGTCGATAAAAATAAAATATGGACATGAGGGCATCATGATCATTCTTAAAACAGCAACTTACATAATTCTTTGTCATATAATATCTGATGCTAGAGTAATAATTCAATCACAATATCAAGTATGAATCATAAACTTTATTGAAAACTAACAAACTACAATCTCGGTCATTGAAGCAATTGCAATTTATCATAACATAGGAAAGAGTCAATGTATAAGAGCTTTTCAGCAAGTCCACATACTCAACTATCATATAATGTTTCACAATTGCTGACACTCACGCAATACTTATGGGTATGGAGTTTTAATCGGACATAGAGAAAGATAGGGGCTTATAGTTTTGCCTCCCAACATTTTACCTCAAGGGTAATGTCAACAGTAATAGTTCATGAAAACTCACATCCAATTAGCCATATATACCAGGATCTTTCCAACATATTGTGCTTGCCAAAGGATAAAATGTAAAAAGGAAGGGTGAAGATCACCATGACTCTTATGCAATGTAGGACATAAAAGTAAAAGATAGGCCCTTCGCAGAGGGAAGCAGAGGTTGTCATGCACTTTTATGGGTTGGATGCACAAAATCTTAATGCGGAAGAACGTCACTTTATATTGCCACTTGTGATATGGACCTTTATTATGCAGTCTGTCGCTTTTATTACTTCCATATCACACGCTCGTATAAAGCTTATTTCCTCCACACCAATCAATCATACATATTTAGGGAGCAATTTTTATTGCTTTCACCGATGACAACTTACTTGATGGATCTTACTCAATCCATAGGTAGATATGGTGGACTCTTATGGCAAGACTGGTTTAAGGGTGTTTGGAAGCACAAGTAGTATCTCTACTTGGTGCAATGAATTTGTATAGCATGAGGGGGAAAGGCAAGCTCATCATGTTGGAAGATCCAAGACAATATAATTTATCTCAGATGTAAGAAAACATAACCCATTATGTTGTCTTCCTTGTCCAATGTCAACTCTTTAGCATGTCATATTTTAATGAGTGCTCACAATCATAAAAGATGTCCAAGATAGTATATTTATATGTGAAGACCTCTCTTTATTTATTACTTCCTATTAATTGCAACGATGACCAAAACTGTGTTTGTCAACCCTCAATAACTTTTATTCATCATACTCTTTCTATTTGAGCTCATTACTCTCCATAAGACTCATATGATCTCTTTGTTTCTTTTTATTTCTTTCTCTTTTCTTTTATTCCTTTAGGATCATGGCAAAATAATCAAGCCCTTGACTCAACACTAATCTTTATTATATAGCTCACAGACTCGATTACATAGAAGGATAATAAAGCAAAACTCATGGCTAGATCATACTAAGAACTTTTATTCTACTAGATTAAGATATTACCAAAAGGATCGAACTAAGAAAAACGGTAAAGATAAAGTGATGGTGATATGATACCGGGGCGCTCCCCCAAGCTTGGCAGTTGCCAAGTGGAGTGCCCATACCCATGTGATTATGTCTCCTTTGCTGGTGAAGAAGGTGGGGTTGTTGATGATGGATAGTCGCACATCGAGCGTAGGAGGTCTTCTAACTTGCGGATAATGCCCTTGAGTGCGATGATATGCTCCTTCAACAAAATATTTTGATGTGTGAGATACTTATTTTGTATACGAGCCAACTCAATCATCTTGAAAGCTTCGATTTCTGTTGGGGTAAGAAGATTGTGATCCAGTTGAAGGGTGTCTTCTGTTGCTGGAACTTGGTCCTCCATGGCCTTCTTGATCCCTTCATCCTTGTTGATCTCCATAGGTTCTTCTCTCTTCAGCTCTATCTTCATTAGCCAAGCATCATTGCCCTCATGGTTGGAGGAGGAGGGAGACGACATAGTGCCTGGTCTTTACAACCCTGACAGAAAACAGCTCGAAACAAAGACAGGAGATTTTTGCGTGATACGGGAGTCAAAACCCTCGGGAGATTATATAATGATTTTTTACCGACCAAAATATGTGTCGTGTACGAAAACAGAGTCCGGAGAGCACACGAGGTGCCCACAAGGTAGGGGGCGCGCCCAGTAGGGTAGGGCGCGCCCTCCACCCTCGTGGAGCCCTCGTGTCCTTCCCGGACTGCTGCTTATTTTTCTATTTTTCTAAATATTCCAAAACGGAGAAATATTGCCTTAAAAATTGTTTTGGAGTCGGTTTACTTCCGTACCACATACCTATTCCTTTTCGGAGTCTGAAACGTTTCGGAATGTGTCCTTTATGTATTCCTCCGGGGTTACGGTTTCAATAATATTGGTTTCAACATTTATGGGATTACCTGAGATATAGTGTTTGATTCTTTGACCATTCACCACCTTCGGATTGGTGCCTTCGAAGTTGTTGATTTTTATGGCACCGGAACGGTAGACCTGCTCGATAACATAAGGGCCTTCCCATTTAGAGAGGAGTTTTCCTGCAAAAAATCATAAACGAGAGTTGTATAACAATACATAGTCACCTACATTAAACTCATGCTTTTGTATCCTTTTTTCATGCCATCTTTTAACTTTTTCTTTAAACAACTTGGCATTTTCGTAGGCTTGGGTTCTCCATTCATCAAGTGAGCTAATATCAAATAACCTATTCTCACCGGCAAGTTTAAAATCATAATTAAGTTCTTTAATAGCCCAATAAGCCTTGTGTTCTAGTTCGAGAGGCAAGTGACATGCTTTTCCATAGACCATTTTATATGGAGACATACCCATAGGATTTTTATATGCAGTTCTATAGGCCCATAATGCATCAGCAAGTTTCTTGGACCAATTCTTTCTAGACCTATTAACAGTCTTTTGCAAAATTAATTTGAGCTCTCTATTACTCAATTCTACTTGACCACTAGACTGAGGGTGATAAGGAGATGCAATTCTATGATTAACATCATATTTAGCAAGCATTTTACGGAAGGCACCATGAATAAAATGTGAACCACCATCAGTCATTAAATATCTAGGGACTCCAAATCTTGGAAAAATAACTTCTTTAAGCATTTTAATAGAAGTGTTATGATTAGCACTACTAGTTGGAATAGCTTCTACCCACTTAGTAATATAATCAACAACAACTAAAATATGTGTATAACCATTAGAGGAAGGAAAAGGTCCCATATAGTCAAAGCCCCAAACATCAAATGGTTCAATAACAAGTGAATAATTCATAGGCATTTCTTGACGTCTACTGATATTGCCAATTCTTTGACATTCATCACAAGATAAGACAAACTTACGGGCATCCTTGAAGAGAGTAGGCCAATAAAAACCAGATTGCAGTACCTTATGTGTAGTTCTATCTCCAGCATGGTGTCCTCCATAAGCTTCGGAGTGACACTTGCGTAGGATCTGTTCCTGTTCATGCTCAGGTACACAACGTCTAATAACACCATCTACTCCTTCTTTATAAAGATGTGGGTCATCCCAAAAGTAATGCCTCAAATCATAGAAGAACTTTTCTTTTGTTGGTATGTGAAACTAGGTGGTATAAACTTAGCAACAATGTAATTAGCATAATCAGCATACCATGGAGCAGTATGAGAAGCATTTATGACATTTAATTGTTCATCAGGAAAACTATCATCAATAGGTAGTGGGTCATCAAGCACATTTTCTAACCTAGACAAGTTGTCTGCAACGGGGTTCTTAGCTCCTTTTCAATCGACAATATGCAAATCAAATTCTTGTAGCAAGAGAACCCATCTAATAAGTCTAGGTTTAGCATCTTTCTTTTCCATGAGATATTTAATAGCAGCATGATCAGTGTGAATAGTTACTTTAGAATCAACAATATAAGGTCTAAACTTATCACAAGCAAATACAACTGCTAAGAATTCTTTTTCAATAGTAGCATAGTTTCTTTGAGCATTGTCTAGAGTTTTACTAGCATATTGAATAACATTTAGTTTCTTATCAACTCTTTGTCCTAGAACAACACCTACAACATAATCACTAGCATCACACATAATTTCAAAGGGTAAATTCCAATCAGGTGACTGAACAATAGGTGCAAAGATCAATGCTTTCTTAAGTATTTCAAATGCTTCTACACAATCATCATCAAAGACAAATGGTATATCTTTTTGTTATAAATTAGTCAGAGGCCGAGAGATTTTTGAGAAGTCCTTAATGAACCTCCTATAAAATCCGGCATGACCAAGGAAACTTCTTATACCTTTGATGTCCTTGGGACATGACATCTTTCCAATAGCATTAACCTTGGCTTTATCAACTTCAATACCTCTTTCAGAAACTTTATGCCCCAAGACAATACCTTCATTAACCATAAAGTGGCACTTTTTCCAATTCAAGACAAGATTAGTTTCTTCACATCTCTGCAAAACTCGATCAAGGTTGCTCAAGCAGTCATCAAAATAAGATCCATAGACGGAAAAGTCGTCCATGAAAACCTCACAAATCTTTTCACAAAAGTCAGAGAATATAGCCATCATGCATCTTTCAAAGGTAGAAAGTGCATTACATAAACCAAAAGGCATACGTCTATAAGCAAAAGTACCAAAAGGGCATGTAAAAGTAGTCTTTGATTGATCTTTGGCTGACACAGGTATTTGAGAGAAACCAGAATAACCATCTAGAAAGCAAAAATGTGTATGTTTAGATAATCTTTCTAGCATTTGATCGATAAAAGGTAAGGGGTAGTGATCTTTTTTAGTAGCCTTATTTAATTTGTGGAAATCAATTACATCCTATAACCTGTAATAATTCTTTGAGGAATCAATTCATCTTTATCATTAGGAACAACAGTAATACCTCCTTTCTTAGGGACACAATGGACAGGGCTTACCCACTGACTGTCAGCAACGGGATAAATTATACCTGCCTCAAGGAGCTTTAGTATCTCCTTTCTTACCACTTCTTTCATTTTAGGATTCAGCCGGCGTTGATGATCACAAACTGGTTTAGCATCTTCTTCCAAATTAATTTTATGTTGACATAGAGTGGGACTAATGCCCTTAAGATCATCAAGAGTATACCCAATAGCAGCACGGTGCTTCTTCAGAGTTTTCAATAATCTCTCTTCTTCATGCTCTGAGAGGTTAGCACTAATAATAACAAGATATCTTTTTCTCATCAAGATAAGAATATTTAAGGGTATCAGGTAACGGTTTAAGCTCAAACACAGGATCACCCTTGGGTGGAGGAGGACCCCCTAGGATTTCAACAGGTAAATTATTTTTCAGAATAGGTTCCTGTTTAAAGAATACTTCATCTAATTCCCTTCTTTCATTCATAAACATATCGTTTTCATTGTCTAGCAAATATTGTTCTAAAGGATCACTAGGAGGTACGACAATAGAAGCAAGACCAATAATTTCATCCTTACTAGGTAATTCTTCTTCACGGTGTTGTCTACTAAATTTAGAAAAATTAAATTCATGAGTCATATCATCTAAACCGACAGTAACAACATCCCTTTTGCAATCTATGGTAGCATGAACAATATTTAAGAAGGGTCTACCAAATATAATGGGACAAAAGCTATCTTGTGGGGAACCAGGAACAAGAAAATCAGCAGGATATTTAGTTTTCCCACACAAGACTTCAACATCTCTAAAAATTCCCATTGGTGAAATAGTATCTCTATTGGCAAGTTTAATTGTGACATCAATATCTTCCATCTCAGCAGGTGCAATATCATGCATAACTTCTTTGTATAAGGAATAAGGTATTGCACTAGCACTAGCACCCATATCACGTAAGCCATGATAACAATGATCTCCTATTTTAACAGAAATAACATGCATGCCTACTACAGGTCTAGGTTTATCTTTATCACGAGGTTTAGCAATTTTAGCAGTTTCATTATAGAAATAAAAAACATGCCCATCAATATTATCAGACAAGAGATCTTTAACAATAGCAATATTAGGTTCAACTTTAACTTGCTCAGGAGGTGTATATGTTTTAATATTGCTTTTACGAACCACAGTTGAAGCCTTAGCGTGATCCTTTATCCTAACAGGAAAAGGTGGGTTCTCAACATAAGAAGTAGGAACAATAGGATCATTATAAGTAATAGTCTTTTCTTCAACTTTAATAGGTGCAGCTACTTTTACTTCTATGGGAGGATGATATTTAAACCACTTCTCCTTGGGGAGATCAACATAAGTAGCAAAAGATTCACAGAAAGAAGCTACTATCTCAGAGTCAAGTCCATATTTAGTGCTAAATTTACGAAAAATATCGGTATCCATAAAAGATTTAACACAATCAAAACTAGGTGTCATACCTGACTTCTTATCATTGTCGAGGTCCCAATCTTCAGAGTTGCGTTTAATTCTTTCCAATAAATCCCATTTGAATTCAATAGTCTTCATCATAAAAGAGCCGGCACAAGAAGTATCAAGCATGGTGCGATTGTTGCCAGAAAGTCGAGCATAAATTTTTTGAATAATCATTTCTCTTGAGAGCTCATGACTGGGTCATGGATATAACATTGATTTAAGCCTCCCCCAAGCTTGAGCGATGCTTTCTCCTTTGCAAGGCCAAAAATTATATATATATAATTGCGATCACGATGAACAAGATGCATAGGATAAAACTTCTGATGAAATTCCAATTTCAATCGTTTGTAATTCCAAGACCTCATATCATCACATAGCCTATACCATGTCGATGCATCTCCCCTCAAAGATAAGGGGAAGACCTTCTTATTAACAACATCTCTGGGTACACCTGCAAGCTTAAATAATCCACAAACTTGATCCACATACATCAGATGTTCATCAGGATGTTTTGTTCCATCTCCTAGAAAAGGATTAGCTAGCAGTTTTTCTATCATACCCGAAGGAACTTCAAAGCAAGCATTTTCATTTTCATTTTCATTTTCAGTAGGTTCAGTAGGTTGAGGAGCAACTCTTTGCTCTACTGGTCGGGGTGAAGATACCCCGAACAAGCCCCTCAGAGGATTACCTTCCATGGTAACAAGTGACAGTAAATTTCAGCACACTATATAAATTTTTCCTTACCAAATTCCACCTACCAAAGGAGCTTCACTCCCCGGCAACGGCGCCAGAAAAGAGTCTTTATGACCCACAAGTATAGGGGATCTATCGTAGTCCTTTCGATAAGTAAGAGTGTTGAACCCAACGAGGAGCAGAAGGAAATGATAAGCGGTTTCCAGCAAGGTATTATCTGCAAGTACTGAAATAAGTGGTAACACATAGTTTTGTGATAGGATAATTTGTAACGAGCAACAAGTAACGAAAGTAAATAAAGTGCAGCAAGGTGGCCCAATCCTTTTGTAGCAAAGGACAAGCCTGGACAAACTCTTATATGATGTAAAGCGCTCCCGAGGACACATGGGAATATCGTCAAGCTAGTTTTCATCACGTTCATATGATTCGCGTTCGGTACTTTGATAATTTGGTATGTGGGTGGACCGGTGCTTGGGTGCTGTCCTTACTTGGAAAAACATCCCACTTATGATTAACCTCTATTGCAAGCATCCGCAAATAAAACAAAAGTATTAAGGTAAACCTAACCATAGCATGAAACATATGGATCCAAATCAGCCCCTTAAGAAGCAACGCATAAACTAGGGTTTAAGCTTCTGTCACTCTAGCAACCCATCATCCACTTATTACTTCCCAATGCCTTCCTCTAGGCCCAAATAATGGTGAAGTGTCATGTAGTCGACGTTCACATAACACCACTAGAGGAGAGACAACATACATCTCATCAAAATATCGAACGAATACCAAATTCACATGACTACTAATAGCAAGACTTCTCCCATGTCCTCAGGAACAAAAGTAACTACTCACAAAGCATAAACATGTTCATAATCAAAGGGGTATTAATATGCATATAGGATCTGAACATATGATCTTCCACCAATTAAACCAACTAGCATCAACTACAAGGAGTAATTAACACTACTAGCAACCTACTAGCACCAATCCCGTACTTGGAGACATGAATTGGATACAAGAGATGAACTAGGGTTTTGAGATGAGATGGTGCTGATGAAGATGTTGATGGAGATTGCCCTCTCCCGATGAGAGGAGCGTTGGTGATGACGATGGCGATGATTTCCCCCTCCGGGAGGGAAGTTTCCTCGGCAGAACAGCTCCGCCAGAGCCCTAGATTGATTCCGCCAAGGTTCCGCCTCATGGCGGCGGAGTTTCGTCCGAGAAGATGGCTTATGATTTTTTTCCCATCGAAAGACTCCATATAGCAGAAGATGGCCACCGGAGGGCCACCAGGGGGCCCACGAGGTAGGGGGCGCGCCCTAGGGGGGTAGGGCGCGCCCCCCACCCTTGTGGGAAGGGTGTGGCCCCCCTGGTGAGGTTCTTGCGCTCAGTATTTTTTATATATTTGGAAAACATCATCCGTGAAGTTTCAGGATTTTTGGAGCTGTACAGAATAGGTCTCTAATATTTGCTCCTTTTCCAGCCCAGAATCCCAGCTTCCGGCATTCTCCCTCTTTATGTAAACCTTGTAAAATAAGAGAGAATATGCATAAGTATTGTCACATAATGTGTAATAATAGCCCATAATGCAATAAATATTGATATAAAAGCATGATGCAAAATGGACGTATCAGGCCCTCCCAATATCAGAAATTTTGGAGAACGGGGTTCTCCCCATGGACGAGACCGAAGCTCGGCAAGTGCAGCATCGGATGTCCGCCTACGGCATCATCAACAACGAACTCGTCAAGCGTAGCTCCACCGGCGTGTTCCAGTGCTGTGTCAAGCAGGAACGGGGCATCGACATCCTCCTCGACATACATCAGGGCGAGTGCGGGCACCACGCCGCATCACGATCCCTGGTGGCCAAGGCGTTCCGCCACGGTTTCTACTGGCCCACGGCCCTCCAGGATGCCGAGTCGCTCGTCCTCAAGTGTCAGGGATGCCAGCGCTTCAGCAAACGCAGCCACCAGCCGGCGTCAGCACTCCGCACCATACCGATCGCCTCGCCCTTCGCGGCCTGGGGACTCGACATGGTGGGACCCTTCAAAACCGTTCGAGGCGGCATGACGCACTTACTGGTGGCAGTGGACAAATTCACCAAGTGGATCGAGGCAAGACCAATCAAGAAACTGGACAGGCCAACAGCCGTTCGGTTCATGAAGGACATAGCAGTGCGCTACGGCATGCCAAACAACATCATCACCGACAACGGCACCAACTTTCTCCAAGGGCACGCTCGAACAATACTGCTCCATCTCCGGCATCCGCCTCGACTTGGCCTCCGTTGCGCATCCGCAGTCCAACGGGTAGGTCGAGCGGGCCAATGGACTCATCCTGTCCGGCGTCAAGCCACGACTCGTCGAGCCACTCATCCGCTCACCCGGCAGCTGGCTTGACAAGTTGCCAGCCGTTCTCTGGAGTCTACGCACCACGCCAAATCGGTCGACCGGGTTCACCCCGTTCTTCCTTGTCTACTGAGCCAAAGCCGTCATCCCAACCGATGTAGAGTTTGACTCGCCGCGCGTCGCGATGTACACCGAAGCCGAAGCCAGAGAAGCCCGCGAAGATGGCGTCGACCTGCTCGAAGAAGCATGCCTCCTGGCGCTCAGTCGCTCAGCCATCTACCAGCAGGGCCTGAGGCACTACCACAGCAAGAAGATCAAGCCCCTCATGTTCCGCGAGGGCGACCTCGTCCTTCGACTCGTCCAAGAGCAGGCAGGCCTGCACAAGCTATCCCCTCCATGGGAGGGCCCATTCATCATGAGCAGGGCCTTGCGCGACCGCAACACCTACTACCTCATCGACGCACGCAAGTCAAGGAAGCGCAAGAAGGACACCGCCGGCGAAGAAACGACCCGGCTGTGGAACGCGGAACTCCTCCACCCGTTTTACAGTTAGCCGCATGAGCGTATGTATCGTCGCCTTTTGTAAACGCATGAAACTATGGGGTCCTCGAACAAGACTCGGGGGCTGCCTTTTGTCGACCAATTTATTGTGTCCTATTTTCATACATCACTATACCACTGAACCCGGCCACCGGCCCAACTCGCTCGACCCGGGGGCTCGGGGGCTGGCCGGCTCGGTCGCCACCCCGCCGCCTTACTTGGTGATTCCTGATAAAGTTAGGATGCCGCGGTCCCCCACTTCGCCCTAAAGCCACAGATCCAGCTTTGGTTGTCGGTTGGCAAGCACAACGGGCCAAAGCTCCTTTACGCTTCATACACTAAGTCAAAGGTTGTCGAGTCGATCAACCCGTCTAACCATTCATCAAATGAACAGCCGCACGACCGACTGCTCGCCAACTGGCTTCACCGGATTGCCGCCAGCCGGCCCAGTGGGTGTTTCGCTCGCACTCAATGTTTCGAGGGACCCAAGTCCTGCACGCTCCTCTCAAAGAACCGAACTCCTTGTCACGGACCGGAGCCTCGACCGTCTGACTCGCGGGGGGGGGGAGGTTTGAGAAAGGAAAAACGCATGAAATCGGTCCAAAAACGGAAGGCAAAAAGCAAAAGCACACATGACATCTACACAGGTATTTAAGAAAAGGCCCACGGCCCGAGTTCATTACACCCTAAAAACCCCCAGTGGGTGGGTGGACCTGCTATTTAACAAATTTTACACAAAGTGTCTCAGGCATCTCCAGCGCCATGTCGCGACGTCGACGGCTCTCCCCTGGCGGCCTCCGGGTCCAGCGAGGCGCCGGTGTCCTCCTCAGCAACCGCGTCCCGGTAGACGCCCGTCTCCTCCGAGCTCCCCTCCGGATCGTGGAGGAGCAAGTCGTAGTCGTCGCCGTCCACGGCCCTGCCGTCTTCCGTCCGCTCTGGATGGAACTCGTCATGGAAGGTGAACTCGGCGATGTAGCTGGCCCGGGAGGCGATCCGGCCGGCTTGCTCCTGTAAGTGCTGCTCCGAACCGGCCCGCTGGCCCATCAACGCGTCCAGATGCAGGTCCAGATGCCAGGACAGCGCGAACCGGAGCGCCATCTCAGCACCGGCATGAGCGGCGGAGACAAGCCACTCGCCAAGCCGGTCTGGCCCCATCTCCAACCAACACGCCATGCGCGAGAAGCTGCTCGGTTGGACGGAGTCCGGCCATTGGGCCGCCGTCATCGTGGTGTCGGCCTGGGATAGCTGCCCCAACTGCGTTCCCAGGACCTGCAGGCGGGCCTCAGCGGCGGCGATGATCTCCGGGAAGGTCCAGGCCACCCGCGGATCTGTCCCGGACCCATCAACGTCGGTCGGATCGCGCTGATGGCGGACGGCTTCCTCCGCCAGCCACTGTGTCTCCGGGAAGGCCCCTGCCGCAAAGAAAGAAGCAAGTTAGAAGAAGAACAACAAGGAAGAAAGGCCGGATTGCGACCCGATGAAAGACAAGAAAAAGCACTTACTGGAGAAGGACTCTTCCAGGTGCTGCGCTTCAAGCAACATACCACGCCACTCCCGTTCGATGGCGCGATCGCGCTCCTTAAGTGCCTTCTCCAGACCGGCCGCCTTGGCAAGGGCCGCCTTCAGCTCGGCGTCCTTGTCTTCGGCCGCCTTCTCGGCTGCCTTGCGGCGACGGGCCTCATCCTGACGGGCCTCCTCAGCCGTGGCGACCTGCTCCCGCAGGCTCGGCCTGCAGCCGACCCTTGTCGTCGGCCAGCTGGCCGCGCCGCTGGTCCGCCTCTACCAGGGCCTGCTGCGCCTCTGCCACCTTGGCGGCTTCCGCCTTAAGGTGCTCCACCTCGGCCTCGAGGCGGCTCTTGTGACCTGCCAGCTGCTCATGCAGCCGGTTGGCCTCGTCAAGAGACCGTCGAGCCGCGGCCGCCTCCGCCCTCGCCTGCGCCGCCTCGATGCCAAACGGCCGGTGTCGGCAATGAGCCGGTCGTAGTGATGACTGGCCCGGAGCAGATGAGACCGCCAGGACAACACCTCGGCTGCGAAAAAGAAGGACTCGGCAGAAGAAAAAAGCAAGACTTAAGATTTGGCCCAACGGTTAAACAGTTGACCCAAATCTCGGGGGCTACACCCAGTGGTTGCGCTAGCGCGCCCCCACTAGAAAAGAGCACAAGAATACCTGCGGTGACGCGGAGCTCCTCCTCCTTGGTGGCAAGCTGCTCCTTGAGCTCCCGGTGCTTGCCCAGGAGACGATTGTAGGCGGCGACTCGGAAAGCGTCGAGATGCTTAAGAAAGCAGAAGTCAGAACAAGGCCAACACTCTAAAGATTCGACCCAACTGCTACGTAGTTGGCCCGCCCCTCAGGGGCTACACCCAGTGGTTACGCTGGCGCGCCCCCACAAAGAAGAAATTATAAGAAAACTTACCAGAACGGCGCGCTCCAGGTCGCGCGTCCGCTCCACCTTGGCCTGGGCGAAGGCCTCGAGCCGTTCCGTCCGGCCTCGCAGGCGGCGACTGACGGCGTCCAGCGCCTCCTCCTCCTGGGTATGAGGCCCGAGGACAACGGCGCTCCCGCTCCGCGCCGGCTGCGGCACGGCAGCTCGGCGCCGGCTGCGGCACGGCAGCTCGGCACCCTCCCTGCCAGGGCACCAAGGTGTACTCCCTGCTGGCCGCTCGCGACGCGGCCAGCACCTCCTCCGACGCCCCTCCTGGCGCCGACGATGACTCGGACGCCGGGACACCCTGCGTCACCGTCTCCGGCCCAACTGCCGAGGTGGCCTCCGGCACCGCAGCCCGCGGTGCCTCCTCCAAAACCGGCAGCGCCTCCGACACCACCGCCCGCAGCGTCTCTTCCAAAACAGCACCGCCTCCACCACCATCAGCCCCCTGCCCGACCACGTCGGCCCGCGGCGGGGAGTCATCCGCCACCTCCACGACCGCCCGGTCGGGGATCACCACCGCAGCCCGGCCTCCACGGCCCCGCTCCCTCACCAGCGACAGCTCAAAGACCGTCGCCGCCACCACCGTGCCTTCCGGCATCTCATGCCAGGCCGGCTCCGCGTCGCCTCGCGCCCATGCCGCCGCTGCGTTGGTCCAAGCACGGACCGACGCTGCCTTCAGCTCCGCCTCGGCCCGGTTCCTGTCCCGCCAGGCCACGGTTTCGACGTCGTTCGGATCCAGGCCAAGGTCCGAGTCAGCCTGTTCCTCCACCTCGGCCTGGTCGGCGAGGTCGGACCGGCTCCTGCGGAACTCGGCCCCTTCGGTGGCCGCGGCTTCCGCCGCCGCCCTTGCCAGCGCGATTGGCGACCTGAAGAAGAAGACAGAATAAGCAGAAAAGAAACAAGACTAGCTCAAGGAAAAAATCGGAGTGCGAACGAGAGATGAAACTTACCCCGCCAAGACCGGGACTGGGGTTGGCCTCCCGTCCCCGCCGCCGCGCTTCCTCTTGGCCGGCCTCCCGGCCCCGGGCGGGTCCGCTGTGTGCTTCGGGGCCTGGGGTCGTGGCGCGACGCTGTCTTTCCCGTGCGGGCGGCTCGGCGCCGTCCCATGCGAGGACCCAGCTCCGCCCGCGTCGCCGCCTCCCCCGCCCAACACCACTAGACCAACGACTGCGTCAGCATTGCCCGTTCCGTGCCGCTATCAGCAATTCAAGACACATGAAGAAAAACATGAGACTTACCTGCGCGACGCCCAGCGCCGGCGTCGGACTCGGCCTCCTCCTCCCCGCCATGAGCCGCGGGCTCCTCTGGCGCCACCGGCGTCACCTGCGATGGGGCCCGGGCATAAGGATGGCGAATCACATTCAGAATTACCACCCGCGTCACGTCAAGACAGATGAAAAGGTGCGCGGCAGCAAAGTAAGAAGGCCAGACACTCACCTGCGGCAGTGGGTTCGACTGGTTGTACGGCGCCTTGCCGAACCGCCAGTCCTCCCCAAGGTTGGCCTTGGAGATGCCATTCACGTCGCGCGCGATTTGCTCCGCGGACAGCCGCGTCGACCCCATGCGGTTGGGGTCTTGAAGGCCGACCATTTCGCCGATGAAGCAGGAGCGCCCCTAAAGCGGAAGGACCCGGCACCTGACGAACGTGGCGAGGAGGTCGGTGCCGGTGAGCCCCTCCAGTGTCCTCATCACCGTCACCCGCTCGCAGAGATTGACGATCTCCTGCGACGGGCGCCTGGGCGAGTAGCCCCAGTTCATCTTCACCCGCGGCGGCGTGATGGCGAAGGACGGAAGACTGATGCGATCCGCACCATGGTTGCGGACATAGAAGAAGGAGTTCTGCCACTTCTTGGCAGAATCCTCCTGCGGGATCTTGGGGAAATCCTCCCCCGACCGCTTCGAGATGACGGCGGCGCCGCAATCGGCAAACTCCCTGGCCGACGGGCCCTGCTGCTTCAAGGAGAAGAAGCGCGCCCAGAGGTCGATCATAGGCTCGACCCCTAGGTACCCCTCGCAAAGGGTGACGAAGCCGGAGAGCTGGACGATGGCGCCGGCACCAAGATGATGCGGCTGGAGCCCGAGAACTCCAAGAACGCGCGGAAGAAGGAGCTCGCAGGCAGCCTGAACCCGCACTCGAAGTGCATGAGGAAGACCACGCACTCCTGCCCCTCGGGCCGAGGCCTCTGCTCGCCGCGCGGCAGGCGGACGCCGACGTCCGTCTCCCGTGGTAGGCGCCGCGTCACCCGGAGTTGGGTGATGTCCTCTGATGTGACATTCGAACCCATCCAGGAGCCCGATGGCAGCGACATGATCGAAGGAAGAAGAAGGAAGGTGGAGAGAAGGAGTTCTGCTCGGAGCAGCGGGCGCCGCAGTGCGTCAATTGCAAAGAGCGGAGCGAGACCAAAGGGACAGGAGGGCGCGAGCGAGAATAATGTCCGCTGCCCCTGCCCCCCAATTTATAACCCTCGGTTTGAACATGGGGAAGTGGAATCGTCTGCACACGCCCGTTCCACTACCCCGCAATAAGTGTGCACGTACATGCGCAGTAACTGCCTGGGGAAGAGCAACCGGCCCCCGGACGCCACAATAAATCCGCGTGCTCAGGCCGAGGGCGCACGGCGGTGGGCCCCAGCCCGTCGCCCGGTCCTGTCACGCGCGTGGCCTGTCAGGCCCCTCCGACTTCCGGGCACCACGTGGCGCCCGCGCGAAGCCCGGGGGATTGCCCCAAGATTCGGCGAACATCTCGGTTCCCGACACAGCCGGGATGCCATGTTCCGGTTTCTGGGAAAGCCGACACATAGTGGGTGTTGCCGGACCCGGCGCTCGCAGGATCCACCTTGCTTAAGGGGGAAACTGCGAAGGCCCACTCATCCGAAGACAGCGGACCTTCACAGCTTCGGGGACTACTGTCGGGGGGATGGACCCCGGGCAGGCAACGGAACACGGATCCTCCTCAAAAAAACAATGGGGTTGGCACTACCCCTCAATACCGGCATGCGCTTGGCCGGGTTGCTCGACCCGGCCAAGCCCCGCAAGCCGGCCAGACTAGCCAACCCGGCAAGACACGTCGACTCGGCCCCGACAACTAGCGCAAGATAGCCGAACCCGGCACGACCAAAGCCTCCTCGACAAGCCAAAACCACCCGTGGCATGCTATGCAATCCAGCCGCGGGTCAACTCCCGTCCCATCCAGGCCGTATGATGGGACGAGACTTCAATCAACGATGACCGAGGTAACAGTGCCCCGTCCATGCCTCTGGTCAGCAGGAACGTGGCAAGAGTGCCCCTCCCCTACCCGCTGACCAGGGCTGGTGCTATAGTGCCCCCGCCTTCACCGCTGACGACAGCAAGAGGCAACCTGACGGAGAGCACTGTACACAACTCGACTCGGCCACGCCCTGACGATCGACAAGACGGCACACAGTCCCCCTAGGAATGCGGGGCCCGCGCCTAGGGGAACCCGGCGAACCACAAGCCCTTAGCGGGACCCAGCCCGGGTTCCCAGACACCGACAATACGGACCCACCAACTTGTAACATTACCATTGTACCCCCGGGGGGTTGGACTATAAAAACCCCTGGGAGCCCGCGATCATGAGACAACAGAACAAGGGAGAAAGCAGAAGACACATACGAAAGAAAAGCAAGCAAGCATAGGACTAGCCACAAAACAGTGACACCGGGGAGAAGGAGCAGCCCAAGCCTTGGCCAGCTTCCTTCCTCCTCCATACAGCTCCAGGAGCAACATTGTACTATCGATCATCCAACTACACTCGGCCGGACTAGGGGTATTATCTCTCCGGAGAGCCCCAAACCTGGGTATGTCAGGCGTCCCGCGCCCGCTCATGCCAACCTCGCCTCTGGAGCCCACCAGCGCCCTCGAGCCTCCTCCTCTCTTTAGCCATCCCTTGGCATCTGCCGTGCGCCCACCACGACAGTATCACTACTATCGAGATTTAGTAAAAATAGACCACTCATCAAGGGTGCATGACTATAAAAGATATTACTCATATAAATAGAACAACCATTATTCTCCGATTTAAATGAATAACCGTCTCACATCAAACAAGATCCAGACATAATGTTCATGCTTAACGCTGGCACCAAATAACAATTATTCAGGTATAATACTAATCCCGAAGGTAGATGTAGAGGTAGCGTGCCGATGGCGATCACATCGACTTTGGAACCATTTCCCACGCGCATCGTCACCTCATCCTTAGCCAATCTTTTCTTAATCCGTAGACCTTGTTTCGAGTTGCAAATATTAGCAACAGAACCAGTATCAAATACCCAGGCGCTACTACGAGCATTAGTAAGGTACACATCAATAACATGTATATCAAATATACCTTTCACTTGCCATCCTTCTTATCCGCCAAATACTTGGGGCAGTTCCGCTTTCAGTGACCAGTCCCTTTGCAGTAGAAGCACTCAGTCTCAGGCTTAGGTCCAGACTTGGGCTTCTTCACTTGAGCAGCAACTTGCTTGTCGTTCTTCTTGAAGTTCCCCTTCTTCCCTTTGCCTTTTTTATTGAAAAGTAGTGGTCTTTTTGACCATCAACACTTGATGCTCCTTATTGATTTCTACCTCCGCAGCCTTTAGCATTGCGAAGAGCTCGGGAATTGTCTTATCCATCCCTTGCATATTATAGTTCATCACGAAGCTCTTGTAGGTTGGTGGCAGTGATTGAAGAACTCTGTCAATGACACTATCATCAGGAATATTAATTCCAAGCTGAGTCAAGTGGTTGTGGTACCCAGACATTCTGAGTATATGTTCACTGACAGAACTATTCTCCTCCATTTTGCAGCTGTAGAACTTATTGGCGACTTCATGTCTCTCAATCCAAGCATTTGCTTGAAATATTAACTTCAACTCCTGGAACATCTCATATGCTCCATGACGTTCAAAACGTCGTTGAAGTCCCGGTTCTAAGACGTAAAGCATGGCACACTAAACTATCGTGTAGTCATCAGCTTTGCTCTGCCAGACGTTCTTAACATTGTCAACGGCATCTGCAGCAGGCTTGTCACCCAGCTGTGCTTCCAGGACGTAATTCTTCTATGCAGTAATGAGGATAATCCTCAAATTACTGACCTAGTCCGTGTAGTTGCTACCATCATCTTTCAACTTAGCTTTCTCTAGGAACGCATTAAAATTCAATGGAACAACAACATGGGCCATCTATCTACAACAACATAGACATGCAAAATACTATCAGGTACTAAGTTCATGATAAATTAAAGTTCAATTAATCATATTACTTAAGAACTCCCACTTAGATAGACATCCCTCTAATCATCTAAGTGATCACGTGATCCATATAAACTAAACCATGTCCGATCATCACGTGAGATGGAGTAGTTTTCAATGGTGAACATCACTATGTTGATCATATCTACTATATGATTCATGCTCGACCTTTCGGTCTCAGTGTTCCGAGGCCATATCTGCATATGCTAGGCTCGTCAAGTTTAACCCGAGTATTCTGTGTGTGCAAAACTAGCTTGCGCCCATTGTATGTGAACGTAGAGCTTATCACACTCGATCATCACATGGTGTCTCGGCACGACGAGCTGTAGCAATGGTGCATACTCATGAAGAATACTTGTACCTTGAAATTTAGTGAGAGATCATCTTATAATGCTACCGCCGAACTAAGCAAAATAAGATGCATAAAGGATAAACATCGCATGCAATCAAATATAAGTGATATGATATGGCCATCATCATCTTGTGCCTTTGATCTTCATCTCCAAAGCACCGTCATGATCACCATCGTCACCGGCCTGACACTTTGATCTCCATCGAAGCATCATTGTCGTCTCGCCAACTATTGCTTTTACGACTATTGCTACCAGTGATAAAGTAAAGCAATTACATGGCGATTGCATTTCATACGATAAAGTGACAACCATATGGCTCCTGCCAGTTGCTGATAACTGTGTTACAAAACATGATCATCTCATACAACAATTTATATAATCACGTCTTGACCATATCACATCACATCATGCCCTGCAAAAACAAGTTAGACGTCCTCTACTTTGTTGTTGCAAGTTTTACGTGGCTGCTACGTGCTTCTAGCAAGAACCGTTCTTACCTACGCATCAAAACCACAATGTAGTATAGTGATTGCTTTTTGATCTTCGGAAAGAACCCTGTTCATTGAAACCAATTCAACTAAAGTTGGAGAAACAGACACCCACTAGCCATCTATGTGCGAAGCACGTCGGTAGAACCAGTCTCACGTAAGCGTACGCGTAATGTCGGTCTGAGCCGCTTCATCCAACAATACCGCTGAATCAAGAATCAACTAGTTTCGGCAAGCAATATGTATATACTCACGCCCACAACTCCTTTGTGTTCCACTCGTGCATATAACATCTACGCATAGACCTGGCTCGGATGCCATTGTTGGGGAAGGCAGTAATTTCAAAAAAAATTCCTACGCGCACGCAAGATCCATCTAGGTGATGCATAGCAACGAGAGGGGAGAGTGTTGTCTACGTACCCTTGTAGACTGTAAGTGGAAGCGTTATGACAATGCAGTTGATGTAGTCATACGTCTTCACGATCCGATCGATCCTAGCACCGAAGGTACGACACCTCCACGATCTGCACACGTTCATCTCGGTGAAGTCCCATGAACTCTAGATCCAGCTGAGGTCGAGGGAGAGTTTCGTCGGCACGACGGCGTGATGACGGTGATGATGAAGTTACCGACACAGGGCTTCGCCTAAGCACTACAACGATATGACCGAGGTGGAAATCTGTGGAGGGGGCACCGCACACGGCTAAACAATCAACTTGTGTGTCTATGGGGTGTCCCCTCCCCCGTAT
The DNA here is from genome assembly GCF_003073215.2 of Triticum urartu. Classification (NCBI taxonomy): domain Eukaryota; kingdom Viridiplantae; phylum Streptophyta; class Magnoliopsida; order Poales; family Poaceae; genus Triticum; species Triticum urartu. The sequence goes on along the minus strand of NC_053026.1, from coordinate 415,340,757 downwards.
ATAAAGGAGTGGAGGAGGGGAGGGTCGTCCCTCTCTATGTCGCGCCCAAGGGGGGAGTCCTACTCCCAGTGGGAGTAGGATTCCCCCTTCCCTTGTTGGAGTAGGAGAGAAAGGAAGGGGAGAGAGAGGGAAGGAAGGGGGCACCCTATTCGTATTGGGCTTGGGGGGCATGTCCTCCACCTTGGCCGCCTCCTCTTCTCTCCCACTAAGGCCCAATAAGGCCCATTGACTCCCCGGGGGTTCCGGTACCCCCCGGTACTCCGGTAAATGCCTGAACTCATCCGGAACCTTTCCAATGTCCAAACATAGCCTTCCAACATATCAATCTTTATGTCTCGACCATTTTGAGACTCCTCGTCATGTCCATGATCACATTCGGGACTCCGAACTACCTTCAGTACATCAAAACACATAAACTCATAATACCGATCGTCATCGAACGTTAAGCGTGCAGACCCTATGGGTTCGAGAACTATGTAGACATGACCGAGACTCTTCTCTGGTCAATAACCCATAGCAGAACCTGGATGCTCATATTGGTTCCTACATATTCTACAAAGATCTTTATCGGTCAAATCGCATAACAACATACGTTGTTCCCTTTGTCATTGGTATGTTACTTGCCCGAGATTCGATCGTCGGTATCTCAATACCTAGTTCAATCTCGTTACCGACAAGTCTCTTTACTCGTTCCATAATGCAACATCTCATAACTAACTCATTAGTCACATTGCTTGCAAGGCTTATAGTGATGTGCATTACCGAGAGGGCCCAGAGATATCTCTCCGATACACGGAGTGACAAATCCTAATCTCGATCTATGCCAACTCAACAAACACCATCGGAGACACCTGTAGAGCATCTTTATAGTCACCCAGTTACGTTGTGATGTTTGATAGCACACTAATTGTTCCTCCGGTACTCGGGAGTTGCATAATCTCATAGTCATAGGAACATGTATAAGTTATGAACAGAGCAATAGCAACAAACTAAACGATCATCGTGCTAAGTTAATGGATGGGTCAAGTCAACAATATCATTCTCTAATGATGTGATCCCGTTAATCAAATGACAACTCATGTCAATGGTTAGGAAACTTAACCATCTTTGATTAACGAGCTAGTCTAGTAGAGGCATACTAGTGACACTCAGTTTGTCTATGTATTCACACATGTACTAAGTTTCCGGTTAATATAATTCTAGCATGAATAATAAACATTTATCATGATATAAGGAAATATAAATAATAACTTTATTATTGCCTCTAGGGCATATTTCCTTCAAGAAGCCCGTAGCAGCCACGTAAAACTTGCAACAACAAAGTAGAGGACGTCTAAATTGTTTTTGCAGGGCTTGCTGTGATGTGATATGGTCAAGACGTGATGATATATAAACTATTGTATGAGATGATCATGTTTTGTAACAGTTACCGGCAACTGGCAGGAGCCATATGGTTGTCTCTTTATTGTATGAAATGCAATCACCATGTAATTGCTTTACTTTATCACTAAGCGGTAGCGATAGTCATAGAAGAAATAGTTGGCGAGATGACAATGATGCTTCGATGGAGATCAAGGTGTCAAGCCGGAGATGATGATGATCATGATGGTGCTTTGGAGATGGAGATCAAAGGCACAAGATGATGATGGCCATATCATATCACTTATTTGATTGCATGTGATGTTTATCTTTTTATGCATCTTATTTTGCTTAGTATGGCGGTAGCATTATAAGATGATCTCTCACTAAATTTCAAGGTACAAGTGTACTCCTTGAGTATGCGCCATTGTGACAGTTCGTCATGCCGAGACACCACTTGATGATCGGGTGTGATAAGCTCTATGTTCACATACAACAGGTGCAAGCCAGTTTTGCACATGCAGAATACTCGGGTTAAACTTAACGAGCCTAGCATATGCAGATATGGCCTCGGAACACGAAGACCGAAAGGTCGAGCGTGAATCATATAGTAGATATGATCAACATAGTGATGTTCACCATTGAAAACTACTCCATCTCACGTGATGATCGGACATGGTTTAGTTGATATGGATCACGTGAACACTTAGATGATTAGAGGTATATCTATCTAAGTGGGAGTTCTTAAGTAATATGATTAATTGAACTTTAATTTATCATGAACTTAGTACCTGACAGTATTTTGCATGTCTATGTTGTTGTAGATAAATGGCCCGTGTTGTTGTTCCGTTGAATTTCAATGCGTTCCTAGAGAAAGCTAAGTTGAAAGATGATGGTAGCAACTACATGGACTGGGTTCGTAACTTGAGGATTATCCTCATTGCTGCACATAAGAATTATGTCCTGGAAGCACCGCTAGGTGCCAAACCCGCTGTAGGAGCAACACCAGATGTTATGAACGTATGGAAGAGCTAAGCTGATGACTACTCGATAGTTTAGTATGCCATGCTTTACGGCTCAGAACCGGGACTTCAACGATGTTTTGAACGTCATGGAGCATATGAGATGTTCCAGGAGCTGAAGTTAATATTTCAAGAAAATGCCCGGATTGAGAGATATGAAGTCTCCAATAAGTTATACAGCTGCAAAATGGAGGAGAATAGTTCTATCAGTGAACATATACTCAGAATGTCCGGCTACCACAATCACTTGACTCACCTGGGAGTTAATCTTCCGGTTCATAGTGTCATTGACTGAGTTCTTCAATCATTGCCACCAAGCTACAATTAAAAGCTTCATGATGAACTATAATATGCAAGGTATAAGACAATTCCCGAGCTCTTTGCAATGCTAAAGGCTGCGGAGGTAGAAATCAAGAAGGAGCATCAAGTGTTGATGGTCAACAAGACCACTAGTTTCAAGAAGAAGGGCAAAGGGAGGAAGGGGACCTTCAAGAAGAACGGCAAGCAAGTTGCTGCTCAAGTGAAGAAACCCAAGTCTGGACCTAAGCCTGAGACTGTGTGCTTCTACTGCAAAGGGACTGGTCACTGGAAGCGGAACTGCCCCAAGTATTTGGCGGATAAGAAGGATGGCAAAGTGAAAGGTATATTTGATATACATGTTATTGATGTGTACCTTACTAATGCTCGTAGTAGCGCCTGGGTATTTCATACTGGTTCTGTTGCTCATATTTGCAACTCGAAACAGGGGCTGCAAATTAAGCGAAGATTGGCTAAGGACGAGGTGACGATGCACGTGGGAAATGGTTCCAAAGTCGATGTGATCGCCGTCGGCACGCTACCTCTACATCTACCTTCGGGATTAGTTTTAGACCTGAATAATTGTTATTTGGTGCCAGCGTTAAGCATGAACATTATGTCTAGATCTTATTTGATGCGAGACGGTTATTTATTTAAATCGGAGAATAATGGTTGTTCTATTTATATGAGTAATATCTTTTGTTGACATGCACCCTTGATGAGTGGTCTATTTTTATTGAATCTCGATAGTAGTGATACACATATTCATAGTATTGAAGCCAGAAGATATAAGTTTAATAATGATAGTGCAACTTGTTTGTGGCACTGCCGTTTAGGTCATATTGGTGTAAAGCGCATGAAGAAACTCCATGTTGATGGGCTTTTGGAATCACTTGATTATGAATCACTTGATGCTTGCGAACCATGCCTCATGGGCAAGATGACTAAGACTCCGTTCTCCCGAACAATGGAGCGAGCAACAGACTTGTTGGAAATAATACATACTAATGTATGCGGTCCGATGAGTATTGATGCTCGCGGCGGGTATCATTATTTTCTAACCTTCACAGATGATTTGAGCATATATGGGTATATCTACTTGATGAAACATAAGTCTGAAACATTTGAAAAGTTCAAAGAATTTCAGAGTGAAGTGGAAAATCATCGTAACAAGAAAATAAAGTTTCTACGATCTGATTGTGGAGGAGAATATTTGAATCACGAGTTTGGTCTTCATTTGAAACAATGCGGAATAGTTTTGCAACTCACGCCACCCGGAACACCACAACATAATGGTGTGTCCGAACATCGTAATCATACTTTATTAGATATGGTGCAATCTATGATGTCTCTTAGTGATTTACCGCTATTGTTTTGGGGTTATGCTTTAGAGACAGCTTCATTCACGTTAAATAGGGCACCATCTAAATCCGTTGAGATGACACCATATGAACTGTGTGGTTTGGCAAGAAACCCAAGTTGTCGTTTCTTAAAGTTTGGGGCTGCGATGCTTATGTGAAAAAGCTTCAAGCTGATAAGCTCGAACCCAAATCGGAGAAATGTGTCTTCATAGTATACCCAAAGGAAACTGTTGGGTACACCTTCTATCACAGATCCGAAGGCAAGATATTCGTTGCTAAGAATGGATCCTTTCTAGAGGAGTTTCTCTCGAAAGAAGTGAGTAGGAGGAAAGTAGAACTTGATGAGGTAATTGTACTTGCTCCCTTATTGGAAAGTAGTTCATCACAGAAATCAGTTCCAGTGATTCCTACACCAATTAGTGAGGAATCTAATGATGATGATCATGATACTTCTGATCAAGTTACTACCGAACCTCGTAGGTCAACCAGAGTAAGATCTGCACTAGAGTGGTACGGTAATCCTGTTCTGGAAGTCATGTTACTTGACCATGACGAACCTACGAACTATGAGGAAGCGATGATGAGCCCAGATTCCGTGAAATGGCTTGAGGCCATGAAATCTGAGATGGGATCCATGTATGAGAACAGAGTGTGGACTTTGGTTGACTTGCCCGATGATCGGCAAGCCATAGAGAATAAATGGATATTCAAGAAGAAGACTGACGCTGACGGTAATGTTAATGTCTACAAAGCTCGACTTGTTGCAAAAGGTTTTTGGAAAGTTCAAGGAGTTGACTATGATGAGACCTTCTCATCCGTAGCAATGCTTAAGTCCGTCTGAATCATGTTAGCAATTGTCGCATTTTATGATTATGAAATTTGGCAATTGGATGTCAAAACTGCATTCCTTAATGGATATCTTAAAGAAGAGTTGTATATGATGCAACCATAAGGTTTTGTCGATCCAAAAGGTGCTAACATAGTGTGCAAGCTCCAGCGATCCATTTACGGATTGGTGCAAGCATCTAAGAGTCAGAATATACGCTTTGATAGTGTGATCAAAGCATATGGTTTTATACAGACTTTTGGAGAAGCTTGTAATTACAAGAAAGTTAGTGGGAGCTCTATAGCATTTCTGATATTATATGTAGATGACATATTGTTGATCAAAAATGATACTGAATTTCTGAATCGCATAAAAGGATACTTGAATAAGAATTTTTCAATGAAAGACCTCGGTGAAGCTGCTTATATATTGGGCACAAAGATCTATAGAGATAGATGAAGACGCTTAATTGGACTTTCACAAAGCACATACCTTGATAAAGTTTTGAAGAAGTTCAAATTGGATCAGTCAAAGAAGGGGTTCTTGCCTGTGTTACTAGGTGTGAAGTTGAGTCAGACTCAATGCCCGACCACTACAGAAGATACAGAGAAAATGAAAGTCATTCCCTATGCTTCAGCTATAGGTTCTATCATGTATGCAATGTTGTGTACCAGACCTGATGTGTGCCTTGCTATTACTTTAGCAGGGAGGTACCAAAGTAATCTAGCAGTGGATCACTGGACAACGGTCAAGAACATCCTGAAATACCTGTAAAGGACTAAGGATATGTTTCTCGTTTATGGAGGTGACAAAGAGCTCGTCGTAAATGGTTATGTCGATGCAAGCTTTGACACTCATCTGGATGACTCTAAATCACAAACCCAATACATATTTATATTAAATGGAGGAGCTGTAAGTTGGTGCAGTTCCAAGCATTGTGTCGTGGCGGGATCTACGTGTGAAGCGGAGTACATAGCTGCTTCGGAAGCAGCAAGTGAAGGAGTCTGGATGAAGGAGTTCATATCTGATCTAGGTGTCATACCTAGTGTATCGGGTCCAATGAAAATCTTTTGTGACAATACTGGTGCAATTGCCTTGGCAAAGGTATCCTGATTTCACAAGAGAACCAAATACATCAAGAGACGCTTTAATTCCATCCGCGATCAAGTCAAGGAGGGAGACATAGAGATTTGCAAGATACATATAGATCTGAATGTTGCAGACCCATTGACTAAGCCTCTCTCACGAGCACAACATGATCAGCACTAAGACTCCATGGGTGTTAGAATCATTACTGTGTAATCTATATTATTAACTCTAGTGCAAGTGGGAGACTGAAGGAAATATGCCCTAGAGGCAATAATAAAGTTGTTATTTATATTTCCTTATATCATGATAAATGTTTATTATTCATGCTAGAATTGTATTAACCGGAAACTTAGTACATGTGTGAATACATACACAAACAGAGTGTCCCTAGTATGCCTCTACTAGACTAGCTCGTTAATCAAAGATGGTTAAGTTTCCTAGCCATAGACATGAACTACTGCAAGATGGTCCAAACACGAAACTACGATCAGAGACCCTTCGACGAAACTGTTTGCGATGCCATAATCGCACACGGTGGTGTAAAAAAACATCAAAAAGGTGAAAACGTTTGCGATGACAGATGCATCAAACACGGTTTAGATTTTAGTTGCGTGTGCGATGCAGGGCATACGGTTCAGTTCAGTTAACTGTTTGGGATGAGGAGGAACAAAAGAAATGAGCAACCAAATGTAGGCGTGTGTGATATATAGCATACGGTTCACTAGGATGAACTGTGTGTGATTAGGCAATACATTGGAAACGGTTCAACTGAAAAAGATGTGTGTGATACGCGGCAAACAGGTCCATAATCAGAAATGTGTGCGAAGACCAATAATAACACAGACGATTGCTGCTAATAAGCCGTGTGATTTGCTTTGTCTACAGTAGAATAACATGTATATATATAACTGAAATAAACATCCAATTACATAAGTGACTATACAGATCATTCACACACACCTCAATAAACAATCACGTGCATTCTAAAGTAGGAGAAACGATCGTCTAGTCATCTACTTCTTGTGACGCTCCCGCCACTTCTATGTGGCTCGATCCCTCGTCTGGGTCAGGAAGAAGACAGTTCCTCAGGTCAATGATATGCCTTTACATATCGTAGCTTGTGTACGCGTCGATGGCCGCATACTTGACATGTTGTTCATCGAGTCTCTTATGCCACACATTATGCCAGGTGTTCCTGTCCTTATTGCTCTCATTATTCATCTTCATGTAGTAGGGATCGATGATGGCCAAGGCGAGGTCAACCAGGGAGTTCAGTTTGGTTTTATCGCTACCCCAGGCCTTGTAGTGGCTTTGGATGTTGACAAGATTTGGGCATTTCAAGCACGAAACCTTGAGCGCTTTTAGATCGTTAATGGTGTCCACCGCAGCAAAACTGTAGCCGGAGTTGTTGATAAACCTGGAGAAACACTCGCAAGGCGTTGTGGCTAGGTGGTAGTGGTAGATGAGGACGTCATGTTGCACGCACAACTGTGCAATGACAACCTTCTGATCGTGCCCAGCACGACCCATGGTGTACTCGAGGTCGAAGCCGACCACTTGGAACTTGTCCTCGGCAAGGAACTGCTCCATAGTTTGGATGGAGCTCTCCACCGAGACCAGATCGTTCATGTACACCACCGATAGAGCCTTCCCCCTCACATGGGCGTCCACGATGTGTTGCGTGGTGAACTGCCCGCCGTTGTCGTCGTCGGCCGCTGGGAGCGCCATTGGAGCCACAAGGAGTGCCATTGGAACCGCTGGATGTCCTCTCTATATGTGTCCTCGTGGGTGTGCTTATTGTGTCATGTGAGACGAGAGATGAAGGTAAATGGCCATAGGAATAAAAGGGGGTCGGGCCGTGTGGATTCTCGGCGCGTCCGCATGGCAGTTTTTGCAGCGAGTAACTGCATCATCGCGCTACTCCCGGCGCAACCGCATGCACACGAACGTGCGTGATCATGCGCCAGCCCCAAACACTGGCAGCGCGCGTGGAGGGACGAGGGCAGAGCATCCGGAGGGACGCGAGAGTAGAGCGCGCGTGGCGGGATGCGAGCAGAGCGCGCCGCGGCCGCCTAAACCGCAAGCAACCACACGCATAGAGCAGTTGAACACACAGGAAATGGTCGCCTACAAGCCGGTCAACAGTTGCGTCGCTGCATAGAGAGCGGCGTGTGCTACCACCTCCGCCTAGTCTATAGTCCCCTTTATATTCTATGCCATACTTTGCCCTCAAATTTAACCAACAAAATGTTAATGCATGTTATAAAAATTATATAATTGGAAACTATGTTCAAATACGAAGCCAACTATATAATCTTTGGCGACATGCATTCGTATTTTATTAGTTAAATCATACTTATAAACCAGGACGGAGGTATAGTAGGTAACTAAATCGCAAATGTTTTTTTATTAACTGTATGTGTACGTGGCCTTTTGTCCTCCTCTCGCACGTCTTGTCACCCCGCTGCCGCAGACGGCTTACAGCGCAAGCTTGCGCAGAGCGCGGGGGCGTTCTTTTGGCCAAACGGTGGCGCCAATGAATCGTCGGTGAGCCCGTTCCTGCGCAACCTCGCAGGTTCCGGCGCAAGATTCCCACCCGACTCGGTGAAATCTCCTAAAATCCCAATGCTTACCGGCCTGCTATAAAAACTGAGGGAGTCCTGGATTAGGGGGTCTCCGGACAGCCATTGACCGGACTGTTAGACTATGAAGATACAAGATTGAAGACTTCGTCTTATGTCCGGATGGGACTCTACTTGGCGTGGAAGGCAAGCTAGGCAATACGGATATGGATATCTCCTCCTTTGTAACCAACCTTGTGTAACCCTAACCCTCTCCGGTGTCTATATAAACCGAAGGGTTTTAGTCCGTAGGACAACAACCACAACTTACAATCATACCATAGGCTAGTTCTAGGGTTTAGCCTCTCTGTTCTCGTGGTAGATCTACTCTTGTACTACCCATATCATCAATATCAATCAAGCAGGACGTAGGGTTTTACCTCCATCAAGAGGGCCCGAACCTGGGTAAAACATCGTGTCCCCTGCCTCCTGTTACCATCCGGCCTAGACGCACAGTTCGGGACCCCCTACCCGAGATCCGCCGGTTTTGACACCGACATTGGTGCTTTCATCGAGAGTTCCTCTGTGTCATCGCCGTTAGGCTTGATGGCTCCTACTATCATCGATAGCGATGCGGTCCAGGGTGAGACTTTTCTCCCCAGACAGATCTTCGTATTCGGCGGCTTTGCACTGCGGGCTAATTCGCTTGGCCATCTGGAGCAGATTGAAAGCTACGCCCCTGGCCATCAGGTCAGATTTGGAAGTTTGAACTACATGGCCGACATCCACGGAGACTTGATCTTCGATGGATTCGAGCCACAGCCGGGCGCGCCGCACTATCACGATGGGTATGACCTAGCTCTGCCGCCGAACAGTACCCCAGAGGCTGCGCCCGCATCAGCTCCGACCCTTAGCTCGGAGCCAACTACGCCAGTCGAGGATGAGTGGTTAGACACCACCTCAGGGGCTGCAGTCTCAACGGCGATCGAGCCAAACACCAGCCTAACCCTCTGCGCAGCCCGTGACTCCAAGGTGCCGGACTCTTTTCCGGACTCTGAACCATCCGCGCCCCTGCCAATCGAATCCGATTGGGCGCCGATCATGGAATTCACCGCCGCGGATATCTTTCAGCACTCGCCCTTCGGTGACATTCTGAATTCACTAAGGTCTCTCTCTTTGTCAAGAGAGCCCTGGCCGGATTATGGCCAACAGGATTGGGATGCAGACGATGAAGAAATTCGACGCCCACCCACCACCCACTT